>NC_057798.1:297813919-297883644 GCF_018294505.1 Triticum aestivum | reverse complement strand
CGGGCATCGGTGCTACGGCTGCGCCCGTTAGCATGACGGGAAGGTGGAGATGAACGTTACCTCTACCCGCGGTTTGTGGGCTATCCCCGTCGGGATGTTGTTGGTGTTGCCCTTCCCGTGTGTCTCCTCCTCCAACTTTGGCCATGGGGGACACAACGATGGCAACGCTCCCCCACCACCTTTTCTTTGCGTGGGTGACTAGTAAGGTGGGTGACTTACCTGCCCCCTTGATGTATTTTTCTTCATATATTTTGTAATTAGGTGCGTAGTCCTTCCCGCTCCCCCTCCCCCACCACCTTTTCTTTGCTGGTTACTTTTGGTAACCACTTTTAAATACTATATTATTATGGAATAAAATTGCAAGGCTGTGGGGAGTTTCCCTACAGTCCATAGTCAAAAAAAAGATGGTGACGCTCACACCGCTCGTGTCTCCCATGGTATCCGCTTCACCCAACGCCGCCGTGACGCCTACATGTTGGCAAGGGGGAGATCACGTTGCACAATGAGCGGAGGCCATTATGCAACACGGTGATGATGACTCTGGTGGCTTTTACCCAGGTTCGGGCCGCTAGGAAGCGTAAAACCCTACTCCTGCTTTGGGGGATTAGGTGGAAGAACACGATGGGCAAGCATCGCTCAAGGCCCAGCAAGGTGGCCTTGGGAGAGCTGCTACGCGCGTACAAGTGTGTAATGGTACGAATCCTTTCCTAGGTAGCCTTGGACCTCCTTTTATAGTTCAAGGGTGACCACAGCAGCGAAACAGTGATTATCCTGTCATTAGATAACAAACAATGCTATCATACCTAGCTCTGGCAGTTAGGATAAAGTGCATTAAATGCACTACTAGGTGTCATGCTAAGGGCGAAACCCGGCACGCCTGCCTTGCCGCTTAATCATCTTCTTCTTGTCATCTTGACATGCCTCTGGACAGGTGTCAGGTGGGTCTAATCTGTCTTCCAATGAGTTGCCACGTGCTTAGTGGTAGCCACTTAACCACTTGGGGGCTCGACACAGCACCGATAAGTGACTTGCATCGCTTGTGCGGTGGAGCGGTGATGCCTTGGCGGGGTTTTTGGTCTTGGCATCCTTGGTAGGCCTGCCGGGGTTATCCTAGGCTTGCTTCCGGGGAAGCATCCACCTGGTCGAGCTCTCCTGCACGACAATGGACGCCTCCTCTAGGTGATGTCTTGCTGTCTTGCTTTTCTTAATGCGCTCCTTGATCTCACAAAGAGCGGCTTCTCTGGCTTGTGCCCGCTTTGTATGTTGGTGTTGGTTGCTCGATCATTAGCACGCCTGTGTATTAGTCTGGTCAATGAACGTGAATGTTTGTTGCACCGACAAAATCATACTCACAATGGTACTTACTTGGACATTGGTTTCCTGCGCCATGCTGAAATTGCACTGGAAGAAAAGATGATAGATCCGCACACGAACACTGAAATTGCACTGGAAGAAAAGATGATAGATCCGCACACGAACACTGAAATTGCACTGGAAGAAAAGATGATTTATGTCCTCTAGTGTGCCAGTTGGACAGAGTATACATTCAGGCCCATCATTAATCCTCCAATGCCTCCTCTGGATCATGTCCTTAGTGTTTACCCTGTCCAATATAACAAGCCAAGCAAACACTTTGATTGACATGGTGCAGCAACTCTTCCAGATCCATCCCAGAATTGGGTTTGCTACCACTTGCTGATAAGCAAAATCATAAAACTTCTTTGCAGTATATTCAGATGCAAATCAAACCCACATGGATCAGCGTCTGCTTACTCGCCCTCACCTGATCCTCCAGACGGGTGTAAAGAAGTAGTCAGGGCAGGCCGAGTCATAGACGTCGGCCACTGGGCCAGAATCATTGTCGTACAACTCGGAGGAGCCTGGGAAGATCATGTATCCAACACCACCACGGCCGAAGATGCAGAACCACCTTGAGCCAGAGGACTCGGCCTCGCGGTATTGGTGGTGACCTTTGCTGGGGAAACACAGGTGGTTTGGCTAGGAGACGCGTCAGCCATTGGTGTGTCATCACTCGACGCTCCCCTGAAGACGTCCGGATTCAGCGAGTCAACACCCACTTCATCGTCCAGCTGGATAATCTTGGGTGGGGCTACATAAACCAAGGAAATCGTCAAAGCACAGTCGAAGAGAGCATAACCGTATGAGTCAGTCGGCATAACGTACCATTGGAGGTGGCAGCATCCACCGCACCAAATTCATTCGGGTCTGGCTTATGGGCGTGCGGGTCAGCTAAAGTCATCGAGGTGTCGTTGCTACAGAAGTCAGAGAACACTCGGCCAGCAACGAGCTAGCACAAAAAATAGATAAGGAATGGACGAGAGCACTCACTTCGAGGCCACGGGCATGGAAATCTTGATCCAAGGTACTGCAACCTTCCGGGGTTTGGAGGAGACTTGCTTGGCCAACTTGGACTGCTTCTCCGCTGAACTTTCAGCCTCGGCACGAGCACACTTCGAGCTATGAGTGGTCCGGCCAGAGGCAGTCGGCTGCTGGGCAACACTCGCCTTCCCCTTTGGATCATGCAGTGCCTTGGATCCTGGCTCCTTGGGAACCTCATAAGACGGAGAGGACTCCACCTCACCCCCTCCTCAGAGCTCTCCTCTTCGTCGCTCTCCTCATCATCATCACTCTCGTCATCATACGATTCCTCTAAGTACCACTGCTCAGTGTCACTCGTCATGTCTTCAGGCTACCAATCCACCATGGGGATATTGGGAATCATGTTATGAAACTTCTCTAGAAATAAATACAGCAAGACATCAAAATCAAATGCACAAAAACAATACATCAATGGATCAAATAAGCAAGAACATCCTTGCTACTTCTTGAGCTTGCATTGGTTTTTCCCTTGAAGAGGAAAGGGTCGTGTAGGAAAGTAGAGATAAGTATTTCCCCTAGTTTGGGATCCAAAGTATCAATCCAGTAGGAGACAATGCACAAATCACCAAATGCCTGCACAAACAATCAAACAAACTTGTAGCCAACGTGATAAAGGGGTTGTCAATCCCTTCGTGGTTACTTGCAAAAGTGAGATCCAATAGAGATAGATAAACGATGAAGTAAATATTTTTGGTATTTTTGGTTTATAGATCGAAAAGTAAAAGATTCAGGAATAGTAGATTGGAAACTACTATTGTAGATTGGAAACTTATATGATGGAAAAGAAAATTTATATGATGGAAAAGAGACATGGGGGCCATAGTTTTCACTAGAGGCTTCTCTCAAGATAGAAAATTATACGATCGGTGAACAAATTACTGCTGATCAATTGATAGAAGAGTGCAAAGTTATGACGATATCTTAGGCAATGATCATTAATGTAGGCAGCACGTCCGTGTCAAGTAGACCGACTCCTGCACATTGACCGCTATCCAGCATGCATCTAGAGTAGTAAGTTCATAGAGAACGGAGTAACGCATTTAGTAAGATGACATGAATAGAGGAATTAACTCAAAAAATATGATGAAAACCCCATCTTTTTATCCTCAATGGCAATAATTCTGTCGGATTTCAGGTTCCGGCAGACCCTTGAGGTTCGAACACTGGGGTGCGCACGGAAATATCTCCCCTACTAGCTCACGTCTCGAAGTCTCACAAAGATCTAAGCAAGAAAGATGAACACACAAGGGACACGAGATTTATACTGGTTCAGGCCACCATTGTGGTGTAATAACCTACTCCAGTGTGTGGTGTAGTGGATTGCCTCAGGGGCTGATGGTAAACAGTACAAAGGGAGAACAGCCTCGCGAGGAGCTGTTCTTCAGCTGGTGCGATGAACTGCTTGGGTGAGTTCAGTCACTTCTCTCTCTCCCTGGTGATCTATTCTTCGATCCGTTTATCCTATGGTGGCTAGTCCTATTTATAGAGCGAGGCCCTGGGCCTCTCCCCAAATAATTAGCGAGAAGGGCGCCAAAAATCGGCCATTTTGAAGGGGAACATCTAGTACACTTATCCTGACTAAAGTTGGTCTTCGGCTCCCAAAGGCCCTGAGGATGACGCCGCCCTGGGCTCCACGATGACCTCCATCCTGCCGTTCTGCTGGTCTTGGTCTTGTTGCACCGAAACGGTAACCTTTGCTTGATGCCTTGGCCTGTGCTTGCCCCCTTTGCACCGAAAGGGAAACAAGGACACTGCACAGGCCGGCGCCCGCCTGGCACCCGCCTGGCCTTCGATCGTCATGGCTTGCATGACTGGTTCCTCGGGAGGTACCCCGCCTTGATCTCTCCGCCTCCTCGTGAGCCTTCCTAAGGAGGCTGCTCCTGAGGAAGCTTCATGTCGTCCGCCCCGCGAGGCTTGGCCCCTTGCGAGGGTCTTGAGCTTTAGCTGATGAAGCTGGGCTGCATTGGTCCCCCACTTGAGCCACGCTGCAGGCCGCAGACAGGAAAGTCTGGGGACCCCCATTCCCAGAACGCCGACAGTAGCCCCGGGGCCCAAGGCGCACCCGGACTTGTCTTAGCACAGAAGCGAAGGGGCAAGTGTGAAGCACCGTGGGCCCCAATAGCCTGCGGCCTTGGGCGCCGCGTGGCGATTAATTGGACGTGGGCGTCTCTGCTTCCCCATGACGCCTTGGCAACCGCACGACTTGACAAGTCCTTGCATGCAAAAAATGGGTCATGATTACCTGCGATTGTGGAGGCCGACGGTTGGCCTCCTCCGGCTATAAGTACGGAACGGCGCAAGCCATTCCAGTTCATCTCCCTTTGCTACTCCTCTTCTTCTTTATCTCCGCCATAGCTCCATCTCACGCCGATGGCACCAATCCACCGGTTCTCTGCAGAAGAGAAGGGAAAGGCCCCCCGAGAGTGTCCTGACCCGCTTCCGCCGAAGAAGCGGTTAGTCCTCTCCCGCCGAGACGAGGGCGCGCGGCAGGAGTCATCGAGGCCCTGGTATGAGCGGCCGCCGTCGGGGTTCCCGCTACCCTTGTACGCTCGGGTCGAGGGCCCTGGGGATGAAGGCGTCGGCCGCCATCGTCGGTGCCGCCATCGACGCGAGCGGGTTACGGCGGTGCGCGTCGTTCCTCCTGGATTCCATGCCGAGAGCTCCTCTTGCGAGCTTGTGCTTCACACCGCCAAGGCTCCTCGGTCTTGGATTTTCCTTCCTCCCTCTTTCGCCTTTGAGATCCCATTGAGGGGGCCTCTTGAGCTCTAGCTGCAGCACGCTGACTGCAGCACCCCTGCGACCGCAGCGGAGGTCGAGGTCGTCGCTCCGGGCAAGGTCTACATGACCTGTGGCTGGGGCAAGATCGCCCGAGTCTGCCGGACAGGGGCGCCCTCGTAATCCACCTCGTCTACGATGGGGACTCCCTAATGTTCTTCAAGGTCTTCGACGCGGAAGGACGCCGGCTGGAATGCTGCCCTGAGAAGAGCGGCCGGGGCATCGCCGTGGCAAAGACCAGGCCCGCCAATTGCTTCCCCAGCAGCTCCTCAGGCGGCAGCGGGGGTGCTGGAGGGTCCAGCGACTCCGCCGAGCTTCACGCGACTCCGGAGACGAGCGACGACAGCTACGAGCCCCTGAGATTGAGTCGCGCTCGGAGCAGGGCGGGCTCGTTAGGTCGCCGACGCTGCTGATCTGGATGGGGTTGGCGCTGGTGCCTGACGGCCCAATGTTGATGATGGCGTCTCCTGCGGAGGCGTGCGTAGTTAGTGCTCCTTAGGATTAGCACCTTTTGTTCCCTGCGAGGAATCAAAGTACCACCCCGCGGGGGTATGTAAGGCGCTGGCCATGTCTTTTATATATATTACATCCTCAAGACGAATCAATGCGAGGTGCTTGTCCTCTCCCAGCTTGGCTCCCCCTTTCTTTCCTCATGAGGGCTTGGTGCTCTATGCTGACAGGTCCCGGTCCCAGGCAGACTTCAGCCGTCGCTGGTATGCCAGGTTGCGATGCCGTGGTCAAGGCTAGGAGGTGAGCGGCCCAAGGTCCAATAAGAGCTCCTGAGTCGCGATGCTTAGGAGGTCCCCTTTAGCGCTCAAGCAGCCTCCGCTGGGCGAGAAAGTAAAGCAACGTTGCCGTGACAGAGCTGCAGTAGGCGAGGGTTAAGCACCGAGTCGAATCAGTTTTCGTGTGACTTATCTCGTAGGTTTGGAGTAGTTTCCGTTGCAGCAACGGGCCCGCGCGGCGGCAGCTGAGGTGCTGCTGGGTTAGTACCTCGCGAGCTTCTTCCCTCTCCCCCACGCTTCCCTTAATGCTCTACGTCCTCAGGTCCCGGCCCTCGAGCGAGCTCAGCCGCCACTGGTATGACAGGTCGCGATGCCGTGGGTCAAGGTCAGGGGGTGAGGGCTGGAGAGCCAGTAAGGGCCCATGAGTCCTGATGCTCAAGTGCCCCCCTTTTAACACGCAAGCGGGATGTGCCGTAGAGAAGGAGAGAAGGCTTGCGATGCCACCAACATTACTCCTGGAGCGAGTCCTGCATATCAATAACGAGGGGAAACAAGGCTCGTCGCCACAGTTGTTAGCTAACCACTGGTCGCTCCGAGGGAGTGATTGGGGCACTGAGGGCCTGGTGAGGTGGCGCCTTGCGGGGCTGCCGCGGCCAGAGCTCAGCCACTCAGATTTTTCAGCGTTGCAGGGACGGACCCATGCGCAAGTGCCGTGCCAGAGCGAGAGGCTCTAAAGGTAGGTGTCAATCGAGCAGGCAATTAAGTCGAGTAGGTTAAGCATGAAGGAGCAAGTCCATTTAGATAGACGCGGGAAAAGTAAATGCCACTGGGTCCGGCCCGAGCAGCTTGGGGATAATGCAGCCCGAGGGGCGCCCCCAACAAGGTAGGTAAAAAATTAAGAAAAATGGATACATGCCGCAGGGACAGACCCACGTGACCTGGGAATGATGCAGCCCTATGGGCGCTCCCAGCTGAAGATAGAACTTGAAAAGATGTCACCTGATACCATCGCAGAGCAAGTGTTGGGGTAGCTGGCGATGCATGGTGAAGGAGCCAACCCTCACGAGCCTTTGGAACCCTGTGCCTCGGGGGGCTCTCGGGGTCCGGGCGGCTCCTCAAGGTCCATCTCCATCTCCTCTAGGAACGCGCGGTGCCTTGCCACCCGAGCTTCTAGGATGCTCCTCATCAGGTGCTGGTGGGCAGCGGCCGCGTTCGGCACGCCGAAGGGCATGTGAATGTAGCTATGAAGTGGACCATCACAACGCCCCATACATTAAGTCTAGAGACGCAGCCCACCATCCTCGCCCGGATGTGAAGCTACGGCGGGTAGGCGGCGACTGCCGCACATGACTCTTGACTCCTGTAGCTCCTGAATGTTTCTCGCGATGAACTCCTGAGGGTTTGGCCCTCCTTGCCTCTTTCCTTCCTAAGGGAAGTGCGCCTTCAAGCACGCCTACATGTGGTGCCCGAGCGCTTCCCTAATGAGCTTGGCAAAGTCGGTGGCTCTCCAAGAAAGAGCCCCCGAGCCCTGCCCGAGGAGGGTGCTGGGCGCGCCTTCCTATGCGATAGAGGGTGGCGCCCCTTGAATAGGAGCGGATCCTGACGCAACGCCTCTGGAGGTGCCTGCCTCCTGAGGGTTTGGGCCAGGTGAAGCCTTCTTCTTCTTAGGGACTGCTTCTGGAAGTCTCCCGCTCCTGTGATCTGGGTCTTCAACTGCCGCGGCTTGGAAGGCACACTCAAGAGAGCACACCGCATCTCTCTCCTCGCAAGGCACTGTGATGATTCCACTGCTTCCTGGCATCTTGAGGACATTGTAGCCATGGTGAGTCACTGCCATGAACTTGGCCAGAGCTGGGTACCCGAGGATGGCATTGTATGGCAGGCGGATGTGGGTGAGGTCGAAGTCAATGAGCTCGGTGCGGTAATTGTTGCGCTGCCCAAAGTTGACAGGAAGGCGAACTTGCCCTATCGGAATGGTGGAACCATCAGTGACCCCTGAGAAAGGCTTGGTCGGATGAAGCTGATCGTATGGCACTTGGAAATTGTTGAATGTCTCGATGGACAGGATGTTGAGTCCAGCTCCGCCGTTGATGAGGGTCCTGGTGACTTGCACATTGCTAATGACTGGGGAACAAAGCATCGGGAGGACTCCGGCCATTGCTGCGCACTTGAGTTGATCTGCCGAGCTGAACGTGATGGCACACGCAGACCACCTGAGAGGGCGCGTGGCCTCAAGCTTGGGGAGGACTGCATTCACCTCGCGAGCAAACTGCTTGAAGATGCGCTGAGAGGCTGGGGCCTGAGGGCCACCCAGGATGCAAGCGATTGCACGCGGCTCCTGGAAGCCCCCTCATCCTGATGATGGTATTCATTCCTTCTTGGCGGTGGTGGCATAGGAGGGAGGCCCGCGTTGCCTTGAGGGCGGTCCTCGCGAGGCTGATCCCTCCAAACACCCTCACGAGGCTGGTCCTGCCAGCGGTCCTCGCGAGGTCGATCACGCCACCCTTGGCGACGGCCACGGTCTTCCCATCGTCCTCCACCTCTTCCTTATCCTCGGTCGTAGCCCCGGTCGTTGCGGTCGGGGCGTCGGCCGATACACCCATCTCGCACGGCCCTGAGCTCTTGGCATTCATTGGTATTGTGGGTGTGGAGGTCGTGGTACACGCAGTACCGGCTGCCCTTGGATGACTCAGGCTGGTCCCTGCCTCGCTTGGTGTCTGGCTCTGCTGCGAGCACAGCAGCCCCCTTGCGCTTCACGTCCTTGACCTTGGGCTTCTTTTCTTCCGGGTCGGCAACCAGAAGCTCAAGGAGGGAGAGGTGCCCTTCCTCAGCCCTGGCGCACTTGGTCGCCAAGTTGAACAGCTCCAGTGATGTGCATAGGTCTTCATGGATCGCTAGCTCCTCCTTCATCTTGATGTCACACACGCCATCGGGGGAAGGGCGCTGAAATGATGGCCTCCTCAGTCACCTTGGGAATCTTGAGGCGGGAGTTTTTGAAGCGCTGGATGTACTTATGTAGGGTCTCTCCTGGCTGTTGCTTGATGCGGCGCAGGTCAGTCATGGCCAGGGGCCGGTCGCGAGTACCCTGGAAGTTGGCGATGAAGCGGGTGCGCATCTCATCCCAGGAGGAGATCATGCCAGGAGCCAGGTTCATGAGCCAGGTGCGGGCACCATCCTTGAGCGCCATGGGGAACCAATTCGCCATGACCTTCTCGTCCCCGTTGGCAGCTTCGATGCCCAGCTCGTAGAGCTGGAGGAACTCCATGGGGTCTGCGGTGCCGTCGTAGCGAGGAGGCAGGTCCGGCTTGAACTTGCCGGGCCACGCGATGCTACACAGCTCGGGGTGAAAGCGCGGCAGCCTGCTATGGTCACCGGAGCTCTTTGCTGATGCGGGGCTTGCTCCTGGAGGTTCCTGTGCACCACTGCCTAGAGCAGTGCAGGGTCTTGACGTGGCGGTGCAGGAATGCGGTCGTGGTGCTCCGATGCTGGGAGCACGCGAGCGCCTTCTTGGGGGCGAGGGATCTCTTGGCAGCTCCTTTCTTGTCGCGCAGGCGCTGGACGCGGTGGGTCTCGTCCTGGGGCCGCGCGCCTTGGAGCCAGGGCACCTTCTTGGGGAGGAGGTGGTGGAGGCACCTCCTGCTCCTCACCTCCTGCGCAGGATGGAGGGCGAGGCATCAAGAGGGACGGCATGGGAGAGCCTCCTGCGGCGCTGACGAGCTCGGTGATGCGGGCGAGCCAATCCTCGTAGAGGTCGTCGACGGGATGGTAGTGCAGGAGCTCACGCGCCAGGAGAAGCGCGGCGTGCGTGTCCGTGGGGGCGCGACGGGCATGAGACGACGAACCGGCCGGATTCAGCAATGGGGTGGCGGTGCGGCCATCGCGCCACACCGAAGGATGCAGGGACGAGGCCTGCTGCTTGTTCCCCGCCGGGCCAGTGGCAGCGTTGGCAGCACGCGACAGAGAACAACGGGGGCGTCCGCCAACGGGCGCCGCCTGGGCGACGCGGGTGGCGAGTGCAGCCCGATGCTCGGCGCGGGCTTGGCGAGCGTCAGCCATGGACACGGCGGAAGATCATACACGACCAGCGGAAGAATGATTCTGGCGCACCCCTACCTGGCGCGCCAAATGGCGGATTTCGGGTTCCGGCAGACCATTGAGGTTCCAACACTGGGGTGCGCACAGAAATCTCTCTCCTACCATCTCACGTCTCGAAGTCTCACAAAGATCTAAGCAAGAAAGAGGGACACAGAAGGGACACGAGATTTATACTGGTTCAGGCCACCATTGTGGTGTAATACCCTACTCTAGTGTATGGTGTGGTGGATTGCCTCAGGGACTGATGGTAAACAGTACAAAGGGAGAACAGCCTCGCGAGGAGCTGTTCTTGAGCTGGTGCAATGAACTGCTTGGGTGAGTTCAGTCGTTTCTCTCTCTCTCCCTGGCGATCTGTTATTCGATACGTTTATCCTGTGGTGGCTAGTCCTATTTATAGAGCGAGGCCCTGGGCCTCTCCCCAAATAATGAGCGCGAAGGGCGCCAACAATCGGCCATTTTGAAGGGGAACATCTAGTACACTTATCCTGACTAAAGTTGGTCTTCGGCTGCCAAAGGCCCTGATGACGATGCCGCCCTGGGCTCCACGATGACTTCCATCCTGCCGTTCTGCTGGTCTTTGTCTTATTGCACCGAAATGGTAACCTTTGTCTGATGCCTTCGCCTGTGCTTGCCCCCTTTGCTCCGAAAGGGAAACAAGGACACTGTGCAGGCCGGCGCCCGCTTGGCCTTCGATCGTCATGGCTTGCGTCACTGGTTCCTCGGGACGTACCCTGCCTTGATCTCTCTGCCTCCTCGCAAGCCTGCCTGAGGAGGCTGCTCCTAAGGAAGCTTCCTGTCGTCCGCCCCGCGAGGCTTGGCCCCTCGCGAGGGTCTTGAGCTTGAGCTGATGAAGCTGGGGTGCATTGGGCCCCTACTTGAGCCACGCTGCAGGCTGCAAGCAGGCAAGTCTGGGGACCCCCGTTCCCAGAACGCCGACAAATTCAATATGTGCCTTGCTGCCCTACTATCACTGGGAAAGGACACCTCAAGATTGAACCCAAAGCTAGGCACTTCTCCCATTGCAAGAAGAACCAATCTAGTTGGCCGAACCAAACCGATAATTCGAAGAGACTTTCAAAGACATGAAATGATGCATATAAGATTCTAGAGAAGATTCAAATAATATTCATATATAAGTTGATCATAAATCGACAATTCATCGGATCTCGGAAAACACACCTCAAAAAGAGTATTACATCTAACAGGTCTCCAAGAACATCGAGGAGAATATGGTATTGAGAATCAAAGAGAGAGAAGAAGCCATCTAGCTACTTGGTATGGACCCGTAGGTCTGAGGTACACTACTAACGCTTCATCGGAAGGGCAATGGTGTTGATGTAGAAGACCTCCGTGATAGAACCCCCCTCCGGCGGGATGCTGGAAAAGGCCCCTAGACAGGATCTCATGGGTACAGAAGGTTGCGGTAGTGGAAAAGTGTTTTCGTGGATGCCCCTGATGGTTTTGGGGTATATGGGAATATATAGGCGATGAAATTAGGCCAGGAGACCCACGAGGGGCCCACAAGACAGGGGGGGCGCCCTACCCCCTGGGCGCGCCCTCCACCCTTATGGCCACCTCGTTGTTCCTCCGACTTCATCTTGAAGTCTCCTGGTTTACTTCTAGTCCAAGAAAGATCATCGCAAAAGTTTTATTCCGTTTGGACTTCGCTTGGTATTACTTTTCTGCGAAACTCTAAAACAGGGAAAAAACAGGAACTGGCACTGGGCTCTAGGTTAATAGGTTAGTCCCAAAAATATTATAAAAGAGCATAATAATGCATACAAAACATCCAAAACCGATAATATAATAGCATGGAACAATAAAAATTATAGATATGTTGGAGACGTATCAAGCATCCCCAAGCTTAATTCATGTTCGCCCTCAAGTAGGTAAATGATAAACACAGAATTTTTGATGTGGAATTCTACCTAACATATTTATCCATGTAACTTTCTTTATTGTGGCATGAATGTTCAGATCTGAAAGGTTCAAACCAAAAGTTCAATATTGACATAAAAACAATAATACTTCAAGCATACTAACAAGGCAATTATGTCTTCTCGAAATAACATGGCCAAAGAAAGCTTATCCCTACAAAATCATATAGTCCAGCTATGCTCCATCTTCATCACACAAAATATTCAAATCATGCACAACCCCGGTTTCAGCCAAGCAATTGTTTCATACTTTAGTATTCTCAAACCTTTTCAACTTTCATGCAATACATGAGCGTGAGCCATGGACATAACACTATAGGTGGAATAGCATGGTGGTGATGGAGAAGGCAAAAAGAGGGAGATAGTCTCACATCCAGTAGGCGTAACAACGGGCTATGTAGATGCCCATCAATAGATATCAATGTGAGTGCGTAGGGATTGCCATGCAACAGGTGCACTAGAGCTGTAAGTTTATGAAAGCTCAAAAATAAAAACTAAGTGGGTGTGCATCCAACTTGCTTGCTCATGAAGACCTAGGGCACTTTGAGGTAGCCCATCGTTGGAATATACAAGCCAAGATATATAATGAAAAATTCCCTCTAGTATATGAAAGTGACAAAATAGGAGACTCTCTATCATGAAGATCATGGCGCTACTTTGAAGCACAAGTGTGAAAAAATGATAGTAACATTGTCCCTTCTCTCTTTTTCTCTTTTTTCTTTTATTTTTTTCTAGTTTTTTTCTAGTTTTTTCTTTGGCCTCTTTTTTTATTTGGCTTTGGCCACTTTATTTTTTTATTTCCGCACTTCGGACAATGCCCTAATAATGATGATCATCACACTTCCATTTACTTACAACTCAAAAAATTACATCTCGATACTTAGAACAAAAATATGACTCTACGTGAATGCCTTCGGCGTTGTACCGGGATGTGCAATGAATCAAGAGTGACATGTATGAAAGAATTTTGAAAGGTGGCCTTGCCACAAATACGATCTCAACTACATGATCATGTAAAGCAATATTACAATGACGAAACGTGTCATAATAAATGGAATGGTGGAAAGTTGCATGGTAATATATCTCAGAATAGCTATGGAAATGCCATAATAGGTAGGTATGGTGTCTATTTTGAGGAAGGTATATGGTGGGTGTATGGTACCGGTGAAAGTTGCATGGCACAAGAGAGGCTAGCAATGGTGGAAGGGTGAGAGTTCATATAATCCATGGACTCAACATTAGTAATAAAGAACTCACATACTTATTGAAATAATTGTTTAGTCATCGAAACCAAGCACTACGCGCATGCTCCTAGGGAAAGGGTTTGTAGGATTTAACCATCGCGTGATCCTTACGTCCACACGAAGGATGGCAATCAAAAAAATACCTCATGCTCCAACTTCATTCCACGACGGTTCACAATACGTGCATGCTACGGGAATCACAAACCTCAATACAAGTATTTCTCAAATTCATAATTAATCCACCAGAATGACTCTAATATCATCATCTTCATATCTCACAACAATAATAAGGAATCAAACTTCTCATAGTATTTAATGCACTTTATATGAAAGTTTTAATTATATCCATCTTGGATGCCTGTCATAACCTATCATATTAGGACTAAAATTATAACCAAAGCAAATTACCTGTTGTTTAGAGACGCTCAAAATAATATAAGTGAAGAATGAGAGTTCAACAATTTCTGTAAAATAAAACCACCGCCATGCTCTAAAAATATATAAGTGAAGCACTAGAGCAATATTGTCTAGCTCAAAAGATATAAGGGAAGCCCATAGAGTATTCCAATAAATCACTATTATTGTGTGTACCTCTCAAAAGGTGTGTAAATAAAGGATGATTGTGGCAATCTAAAAACCAAAGAGTCAAATCATACAAGACACTCCAAGCAAAACACATATCGTGTGGTGAATAAAAACATAGCCTCAAGTAAAGTTACCGATAGACGAAGATGAAAGAGGGGATGCCTTCCGGGGCATCCCCAAGCTTAGGCTCTTGGTTGTCCTTGAATATTGCCTTGAGGTGCCTTGGGAATCCCCAAGCTTAGGCTCTTGCCTCTTCTTATTCCACAGTCCATCAAATCTTTACCCAAGACCTGAAAACTTCACAACACAAAACTCAACAGAAAATCTCATAAGTCCGTTAGTATAAGAAAATAAATCACCACTTTATGGTACTGTTGCAAACTCATTATTTATTTGTATTGGTGTAATATCTACAGTATTCCAACTTTTCCATGGTTCATACCCACCGATACTACCCATAGATTCATCAAAATAAGCAAACAACACACTGAAAACAGAATCTGTCAAAACAGAACAGTCTGTAGTAATCTGTAACTCTCGAATACTTATATAACTCCAAAAATTCTGAAACTTTAGGACAGCCTGGGAAATTTGTGCACCAATCTAGATCAAAAAGAATCAGATCAAAAGCACATTTCAAGAAAATCCTGGAAATTATTTACTATGCGCAAAAGTTTCTGTTTTTCAGTAGGATCGAAACAACTATCACCGTAAGCTATCCCAAAGGTCTTACTTGGCACAAACACTAACTAAAACACAAAACCACATCTAACCAGAGGCTATATTAATTATTCAAAGGAAAACATTAACAAAAAACAATGAACAAAAATAAAATTGGGTTGCCTCCCAACAAGCGCTATTGTTTAACGCCCTTAGCTAGGCATAAAAACACGAGTAGATCTAGGTATTGTCATCTTTGGTATGCAATTCATAAGTAGCTCTCATAATAGATTCATATGGAAATTTAATTTTATTTGTAGGAAAATGTTCCGTGCCCTAAAATCAAATGTTTCCTTCTTTCATATCAGTAATTGCACCAATCGTTCTAAGGAAAGGTCTACCAAGAATAATAGGACATGTAGGATTGCAGTCTATATCAAGAACAATTAAATCTATGGAAACATAATTACTATTTGCAACAATAAGAATATCATTAATCCTTCCCATAGGTTTCTTAAAAGTGGAATCCGCAAGATGCAAATTTAAAGAACAATCATCAAATTCCCGAAAACCTAACACATCACATAATGTTTTTGGAATTGTGGAAACGCTAGCACCCAAATCACACAAAGCATGGCACTCATAATCTTTAATTTTGATCTTAATAGTAGGTTCCCACTCATCATAAAGTTTTCTAGGGATAGAAACTTCTAATTCAAACTTTTCTTCAAAAGTTTGCATCATAGCATCATTGATATGTTTAGTAAAAGCTTTGTTTTGATTATAAGCATGAGGAGAATTCAACATGGATTGCAACAAGGAAATACAATCTATTAAAGAACAATTATAACAATTAAATTCCTTGAAATCCAAAAGTCTGGGTTCATTGCTACTTAAAGTCTTGACCTCACCAATCCCACTTTTATCAATTTTTGCATCTAGATCTAAAAACTCTGAATCATTGGGACTCCTTTTAACTAAAGTTGACTCATCTCCAGTCCCATCTTTATCAATATTTATAATAGAAAACAAAAGTTCAATAGGAGCCATATCAATCACTTTAAGATCTTCACCATTATTTTTAGGAAAACTAGAATAACACACTTTTTCAAACAAATCTCGTTTAGCACGCATCCTACCGGTTCTTTCTTTGCACTCATCAATGGAAATTCTCTTAGCTTTGAGAGAGTGCTACCTCTTGAGCTTGCGTTGGTCTTTCCCTTGAAGAGGAATGGGTGATGCAGCAAAGTAGAGTAAGTATTTCCCTCGGTTTGAGAACCAAGGTATCAATCCAATGGGAGACAACGCACAAGTCACCGAATACCTGCACAAACAATCAAACAAACTTGCACCCCACGCGATAAATGGGTTATCAATCCATTGATAGTTACTTGCAAACGTGACATTTGATAGACATAGATAAACGGTAAAGTAAGCATTTTCGGTATTTTTGGTTTATAGATCGGAAAGTAATAGATTGCAAAATAGTAGATCGGAAACTTATATTATGGAAAAGAGAACTTATATGATGGAGAAGAGACCCGGGGGCCATAGGTTTCACTAATGGCTTCTCTCAAGACGGCGGGTGAACAAATTACTACCGAGCAATTGATAGAAGAGCACATAATTATTATGATATCTAAGGCAATGATAATGAACATAGGCATCACGTCCGTGTCAAGTAGACCGACTCCTGCCTTCATCTACTACTATTACTCCACACATCGACCGCTATCCAGCATGCATCTAGAGTATTAAGTTCATAAAGAACATAGTAACGCATTAAGTAAGATGACATGATATAGAGGAATTAACTCAAGTAATAAGATGAAAACCCCATCTTTTTATCCTCGATGGCAACAATACAATACATGCCTTGCTGACCCTGTCACTAGGAAATGACACCGCAAGATTGAACCCAAAGCTAAGCACTTTGCCCATTATAAGAAAAACCAATCTAGTAGGCCAAATTAAACCGGTAATTCAAAGAGACTTGCAAAGATATCAAATCATGCATATAAGTATTTAGACAAGATTCAAATAATATTCATAGATAAAATGATCATAAATCCACAATTCATCGGATCCCGGCAAACATACCGCAAAAGAATATTACATCGAATAGATCTCCAAGAACATCAAGGAGAACATGGTATTGAGAATTAAAGAGAGAGAAGAAGCCATCTAGCTACTAGCTATGGACCCGTAGGTCTGTGGTAAACTACACACGCTTCATCGGAAGGGCAATGGTGTTGATGTAGAAGCCCTCCATGATTGAATCCCCTTCCGGCAGGACGCTGAAAAAGGTCCCTAGATGGGATCTCACTGGTACAGAAGGTTGCGGCGGTGGAAAATTGTTTTCGTGGCTCCCCTTATGGTTTAGGGGTATAAGAGTATGGGTGAAGGAATTAGTTCAGGAGAACCACGAGGGTCTTACAAGATAGTGGGGCGCGCCCTACCCCCTGGGCGCACCCTCCACCCTTGTGGCCGCCTCGTGGTTCCTCCGACTTCATCTCCAAGTCTTCTGGTTTGCTTCTGGTCCAAGAAAGATCACCACAAAAGTTTTATTTCGTTTGGAATCCGTTTGGTATTCTGTTTCTGCGAAACTCAAAAACAGGCAAAAAACTGAAACAAGCACTAGGCTCTAGGTTAATAGGTTAGTCCCAAAAAAATATAAAATAGCATATTAATGCATCAAAAACATCCAAAACAGATAATATAATAGCATGGAACAATAAAAAATTATAGATATGATGGAGATGTATCAAGCATCCCCAAGCTTAATTCCTAATCGTCCTCGAGTTGGTAAATGATAAAAACATAATTTTTGATGTGGAATGCTACCTAACATATTCATCAATGTAATCTTCCTTATTGTGGCATGAATGTTCAGATCCGTAAGATTCAAAACAAAAGTTTAATATTGACATAAAAACAATAATACCTCAAGCATACTAATAAAGCAATAATGTCTTCTCAAAATAACATGGCCAATGAAAGCTATCCCTACAAAATCATATAGTCTGGCTATGCTACATCTTCATCACACAAAATATTTAAATCATGCACAACCCCGATGACAAGCCAAGCAATTGTTTCATTATGTTCTCAAACTTTTTCAACTTTCACGCAATACATGAGCATGAGCCATGGATATAGCACTATGGTGGAAGAGAATATGGTGGTTGTCGAGAAGACAAAAAGAGGGAGATAGTCTCACATCAACTAGGCGTATCGACGGGCTATGGAGATGCCCATCAATAGATATCAATGTGAGTGAGTAGGGATTGCGATGCAACGGATGCACTAGAGCTATAAGTGTATGAAAGCTCAAAAAGAAACTAAGTGGGTGTGCATCCAACTCGCTTGTTCACGAAGACCTAGGGCAATTTGAGGAAGCCCATCATTGGAATATACAAGCCAAGTTCTATAATGAAAATTTCCCACTAGTTGATGAAGGTGATATCATAAGAGACTCTCTATCATGAAGATCATGGTGCTACTTTGAAGCACACGAGTGGAAAAAGGATAGTAACATTGCCCCTTCTCTCTTTTTCTCTCATTTTTTGGGCCTTCTCTTTTTTTGGCCTCTTTTCTTTCTTTTCTTTTTTTGTCTGGAGTCTCATCCCGACGTGGGGGAATCATAGCCTCCATCATCCTTTCCTCACATGGGACAATGCTCTAATAATGAAGATCATCACACTTTTATTTACTTACAACTCAAGAATTACAACTCGATATTTAGAACAAAATATGACTCTGTATGAGTGCCTCCGGTGGAGTACCGGGATGTGCATTTAATCAAGAGTGACATGTATGAAAGAATTATGAAAGGTGGCTTTGCCACAAATTCTATGTCAACTACATGATCATGCAAAGCAATATGACAATGATGAAGCGTGTCATAATAAATGGAACGGTGGAAAGTTGCATGGCAATATATCTCGGAATGGCTATGGAAATGACATAATAGGTAGGTATGGTGGCTGTTTTGGGGAAGGTATATGGCGGGTGTATGGTACCGATGAAGGTTGTGCGGCATAAGAGAGGCTAGCAATGGTGGAAGGGTGAGAGTGCGTATAATCCATGGACTCAACATTAGTCATAAAGACCTCACGTATTATTGCAAAAATCTATTAGTTATTGAAATGAAGTACTACTTGCATGCTCCTAGGGGGATAGATTGGTATGAAAAGACCGTTGCTCATCTCCGACCACCACTCATAAGGAAGACAATCAAAAACTAAATACTGCTCCGACTTCATCACATAACGGTTCACCATACGTGCATGCTATGGGAATCACAAACTTTAACACAAGTTCTCAAATTCACAATTACTCACTAGCATGACTCTAATATCACCACCCTCATATCTCAAAACAATCATAAAGAATCAAACTTCTCATAGTATTCAATGCACTTTATATGAAAGTTTTTATTATATCCCTCTTGGATGCCTATCTTATTAGGACTAAATTTATAAGCAAAGCAAATTACCATGTTGTTCTAAAGACTCTCAAAATAATATAAGTGAATCCTGGGAGCGCATCAATTTCTATAAAATAAAACCACCGCCGTGCTCTAAAAAGATATAAGTGAAGCACTAGAGCAAAATTGCCTAGATCAAAAGATATAAGTGAAGCACATAAAGTATTCTAATAAATCACGATTCATGCATGTCTATCTCAAAAGGTGTGTACAGCAAGGATGATTGTGGAAAACTAAAAAGCAAATTCTCAAATCATACATGACGCTCCAAGAAAAACACATATCATGTGGTGAATAAAAATATAGCCTCAAGTAAAGTTACCGATAGACGAAGACGAAAGAGGGGATGCCTTCCGGGGCATCCCCAAGCTTAGGCTCTTGGTTGTCCTCGAATATTACCTTGGGGTGCCTTGAGCATCCCCAAGCTTAGGCTCTATGCACTCCTTATTCCATAGTCCATCAAAGCCTTACCCAAAACTTGAAAACTTCACAACACAAAACTCAACAGAAAATCATATAAGCTCCGTTAGTATAATAAAATAAATCACCACTTTAAGTTACTCTTGTCAACTCATGCATTATTTATATTGGTGTAATATCTACCGTATTCCAACTTTTCTATGGTTCATACCCCCCGATACTACCCTTAGATTCATCAAAATAAGCAAACAACACATAGAAAACAGAATCTGTCAAAAACAGAACAGTTAGGACAACCTGAGCAATTTGTGCACAAATCTAGAGAAAAAAGAATCAGATCAAAAGCACGTTTCAATAAAATCCTGGAAATTATTTACTGGGCGCAAACACTAATTAAAACACAAAACCACATATAACCAGTGGCTAGATGAATTATTTATTACTAAACCGGAACAAAAATCAAAGAACAAAAGTAAAATTGGGTTGTCTCCCAATAAGCGCATTGTTTAACGCCCTTAGATAGGCATAAAACACTAATAGATCTAGGTATTGTAATCTTTGGTATGCAATCCATAAGTAGCTCTCATGATAGATTCATATGGCAATTTAATTTTATTTCTAGGAAAGTGTTCCATGCCCTTCCTTAACGGAAAGTGAAATCTAATGTTCCCTTCTCTCGTATCGATAATTGCACCAATCGTTCCAAGGAATGGCCTACCAAGAATAATAGGACATGTAGGATTGCCATCTATATCAAGAACAATGAAATCTACGGGCACATAATTCCTATTGCAACAATAAGAACATCATTAATCCTTCCCATAAGTTTTTTAATAGTGGAATCCGCAAGATGCAAATTTAAAGAACAATCATCAATTTCACGGAAACCTAACACATCACACAATGTTTTTGGAATCATGGAAACGCTAGCACCCAAATCACACAAAGCATGGCACTCATAATCTTCAATCTTAATCTTAATAGTAGGTTCCCACTCCTCATAAAGTTTTTAGGGATAGAAACTTCCAATTCAAGCTTTTTTCAAAAGATTGCATCATATCATCAACAATATGTTTAGTAAAAGCTTTGTTCTAATTATAAGCATGAGGAGAATTCAACATGGATTACAACAAGGAAATGCAATCTATTAAAGAACAATTATGATAATTAAATTCCTTGAAATCCAAAAGAGTGGGTTCATTGCTACTTAAAGTCTTGAACTCTCCCATCCCACTTTTATCAATTTTAGCATCTAGATATAAAAACTCCGAATCATTTGGACGCCTTTTATCCCATGCACTTTTTTACTAGTGGATCTTTCAATGTGCCATTGAGAATCATTAGCCATAATATTATCTAGGAGTTTAGTAGATTATCCTAAAGTGATTTCCATAAAAGTGCCTCCCGTAGCCGAATTTAAAACATTTCTATAAGCAAAATTCAATCCGGCATAAATTTATTGTATAATTATCCACAAGATCAAACCATGAGTAGGGAAATTTCTTATCATCATTTTCATCCTCTCCCAAGATTGCGCAACATGCTCATGATCAAGTTTCTTAAAATTCATAATATCGTTCCTAAGGAAGATGACCTTAGCGGGAGGAAAATACTTAGAGATCAAATCATCTTTACACCTGTTCCACGAATCACTACTATTTTTAGGCAAAGATGAAAACCAAGTTTTAGCATGATCTCTATGTGAAAACGGAAATAGCTTCGATTTAACAATATCATTATCCACATCTTTCTTCTTTTGCAGATCACACAAATCAACGAAATTGTTTGGATGGGTGCGACATCTTTACTAGGAAGGCCAGAAAATTGATCTTTCATAACAAGATTCAGCAAAGCGGCATTAATTTGAAAAGATTCCGCATTAGTAGCAGGAAAAATTGGAGTACTAATAAAATCATTGTTATTGGTGTTGGAAAAGTCACACAATTTAGTATTATCTTGAGCCATCGTGACAAAGCAAGAAATCTAAAAAACAAGCAAAGAAGACGAACGGAAGTGGGGCGAAAGAAAGGGCGAATCTTTTTGAAAATCGTTTTAGAAGTGGGGAAGAGGAAAATGAGAGGAGGATGGCGAATAATGTAATGCAAGAGATGAGAGTTTATGATGGGTACTTGGTATGGCTTGACTTGAGGTAGATCTCCTCGGCAACGGCGCCATAAATTCTTCCTGCTACCTCTTGAGCTTGCGTTGGTTTTTCCCTTGAAGAGGAAAGGGTGATGCAACAAAGAAGAGAAAGTATTTCCCTCAGTTTGAGAACCAAGGTATCAATCCAGTGGGAGACAATGCACAAGTCACCGAATACCTGCACAAACTATCAAACAAACTTGCACCCAACGCGATAACGGGGTTGTCAATCCCTTCACGGTTACTTGCAAAAGTGAGATCTGATAGAGATAGATAAACAGTAAAGTAAATATTTTTTTGTATTTTTGATTTATAGGTCGGAAAGTAAAAGATTGCAAAATAGTAGATCAGAAACTAATATGATGGAAAAGAGAATTTATATGATGGAAAAGAGACCCGGGGGCCATAGGTTTCACTAGTGGCTTCTCTCAAGATAGCAAATATACGATGGGTGAACAAATTACTGCTGAGCAATTGATAGAAGAGCGCGTAATTATGACGATATCTAAGGCAATGATCATGAACATTGGCATCATGTCCATGTCAAGTAGACCGACTCCTACCTGCATCTAATACTATTACTCCACACATCGACCGCTATCCAGCATGCATCTAGAGTATTAAGCTCATAAAGAACGGAGTAACGCATTAAGTAATATGACATGATGTAGAGGAATTAACTCAAGCAATATTATGAAAACCCCACCTTTTTATCCTCGATGGCAACAATACAATACGTTCCTTGCGGCCCCTACTATCACTTGGAAAGGACACTTCAAGACTGAATCGAAAGGTAAGAACTTCTCCCATTGCAAGAAAAACAAATCTAGTAGGCCAAAGTAAATCAATAATTCAAAGAGACTTGCAAAGATATCAAATCATGCATATAAGAATTCAGGGAAGATTCAAATAATATTCACAGATAATCTAATCATAAATCCACAATTCATCGGGTCTCGGCAAACACACTGCAAAAGAATATTACAACGAATAGGTCCCTAAGAACATTGAGGAGAACTTCGTATTGAGAATCAAAGAGAGAGAGAAGAAGGCATCTAGCTACTAGCTATGGACCCGTAGGTCTGTGGTAAACTACTCACATATCATCGGAAGGGCAATGGTGTTGATGTAGAAGCCCTCCGTGATCGAATCCCCCTACAGCAGGACGCTGAAAAAGTTCCCTAGATGGGATCTCACGGGTACAGAAGGTTGCGGCAGTGGAAAAGTGTTTTCATGGATCCCCCTAATGGTTTTGTGGTATAAGAGTATATGGGCGAAAGAATTAGGTCAGAATACCGACGAGGGGCCCACAAGACAGGGGGCGTGCCCTACCCCCCTAGGCACGCCCCCACCCTTGTGGCCGCCTCGTGGCTCCTCCGACTTCATCTCCAAGTCTCCTGGTTTGCTTCTGGTCCAAGAAAGATCATCACGGAAGTTTTTTTTCGTTTGGACTATGTTTGGTATTCCTTTTCTGCGAAACTCAAAAACAGGCAAAAAACAGAAACTGGCACTGGGCTCTAGGCTAATAGGTTAGTCCCAAAAATAATATAAAATAGCATATTAATGCATATAAAACATCCAAAAAAGATAATATAATAGCATGGAACAATAAAAAATTATAGATACGTTGGAGATGTATCAGAGACTCATTAATATCATGCTTGGGTGGAATAGATATAAGTTTCGAAGAATCAACATGAAGAGAAATTCTATCCACGTTCCTAGACAAATCATCGATCTTGAGAAATTTTTCTTCAATCAAAGCATTGAAATTCTTTTGCAAACTAATAAATTATTTAACACTAATATCAAAATCAGAGGGCATCTTATTAAAATTTCCAAAAGAATTGTTGTAGGAATTACCATAATTATTAGAGGAATTACTAGGAAGCGACCTAGGGTTAAAATTACCTCTATATGCATTATTACCAAAATGTTCCAGCCAACAAAATTCACATCCATAGGTTCAATATTATTTTCAATCAAAGTGGACAAAGGCATATCATTAGGATCAATTGAAGCACTCATAGTAGCAGATAATTTCATAAGTTCATCCATCTTTCCACTCAAAACATTAATTTCTTTAATTGCATGCACTTTTTTACTAGTGGAAGATCTTTCGGTGTGCCATTTAGCATAATTAACCATAATATTATCTAGGAGTTTAGTAGCCTCTCCTAAAGTAATTTCCATAAAAGTGCCTCCTGCGGCTGACTCTAAAAGATTTCTAGAAGCAAAATTCAATCTGGCATATTTTTTGTATAATCCTCCACAAATTCAAAAGATAAGTACGGCAGTTTCATATCATCAGTTTCAACCTCTCCCAAGATTGTGCAGCATGTTCATGATCAAGTTGCTTAAAATTCATAATATCATTCCTAAGGGAGATGATCTTAGCGGGAGGAAAATACTTAGAGATGAAAGCATCTTTACACTTGTGCCACGAATCAATACTATTTTAGGCAAAGATGTAAACCAAGTTTTAGCACGATCTCTAAGCGAAAACAAAAATAGCTTCAATTTAATAATATCATCATCCACATATTTTTTCTTTTGCATATCACACAAATCAAGAGAATTCTTTAGATGGGACGCACCATCTTCACTAGGAATGACAGAAAATTGATCTTTCATAACAAGATTCAGCAAAGCGGCATTAATTTCTCAAGATTACGCATTAGTAGTGGGAGCAATCGGAGTACTAATAAAATCATTTTTGTTGGTGTTGGAAAAATCACACAATTTAGTATTATCTTGATCCATCGTGACAAAGTAAGCAATCCCACACACGAGCACACAAAAATCGAGCGAGAAGGACGAACGTAAGAGGGGCGAAGAAAAGGCAAATCTTTTCGAAAATCATTTTAGAAGTGGGGGAGAGGAAAACGAGAGGCGAATGACGAACAAAGTAATTCAAGAGATGAGAGTTTATGATGGGTAGTTGGCATGTCTTGACTTGGCGTAGATCTCCCCGGCAACGGTGCCAGAAATACTTCCTGCTACTTCTTGGGCTCGTGTTGGTTTTTCCCTTGAAGAGAAAAGGGTGATGCAGCAAAGAAGAGATAAGTATTTCCCTCAATTTGAGAACCAAGGTATCAATCCACTAGGAGATAATGCACAAATCACCGAATACCTACACAAACAATCAAACAAACTTGCACCCAAGGCAATAAACGATAAAGTAAATATATTTGGTATTTTTAGTTTATAGATCGGAAAGTGAAAGATTGCAAGAATAGTAGATCGAACACTAATATTGTAGATCAGAAACTTGTATGATGGAAAAGAGAACTTATATGATGGAAAAGAGACCCGGGGGCCATAGGTTTCACTAGAGGCTTCTCTCAAGATAGAAAATAATATGGTGGGTGAACAAATTACTGCCGAGCAATTGACAGAAAAGCGCAAAGTTATGACGATATCTAAGGCAATGATCATGAATATAGGCATCACGTCCATGTCAAGTAGACCGAATCCTACCTGCATCTACTACTATTACTCCACACATCGACCGCTATCAAGCATACATCTAGAGTATTAAGTTCATAAAGAACAGAGTAACACATTAAGTAAGATGACATGATGTAGAGGAATTAACTCAAGCAATATGATGAAGACCCCATGTTTTTATCCTCGATGGCAACAATACAAAATGTGCCATGCTGCCCCTACTGTCACTGGATAAGGACACCGCAAGATTGAACCCAAAGCTAAGCACTTATCCCGTTGCAAGAAGAACCAATCTAGTTGGACAAACCAAACCGATAATTCGAAGAGACTTGCAAAGACATCAACTCATGCATATAAGAATTCAGAGCAGATTCAAATAATATTCATAGATAAGTTGATCATAAATCCACAATTCATCAGATCTTGGCAAACACACAACAAAAGATTATTACGTCGAATAGATCTCCAAGAACATTGAGGAGAACATGGTATTGACAATCAATGAGAGAGAACAAACCATCTAGCTAAAAGCTATGGACTCGTAGGTCTGAGGTAAACTACTCACGCTTCATCGGAAGGGCAATCGTGTTGATGTAGAAGCCCTCCGTGATCGAATCCCCCTCTGGCAGGATGCCGGAAAAGGCCCCTAGATGGGATATCACGGGTACAGAAGTTTGCGGCGGTGGAAAAGTGTTTTCGTGGATGCCCTTGATCGTTTGGGGGTATATGGGAATATATAGGCGAAGAAATTAGGTCAGGAAACCCACGAGAGGCCCGCAAGATAGGGGGCGCGCCCTACCCCGCTAGGCGCACCCGCCACCCTTGTGTCCGCCTTGTTGCTCCTCCGACTTCATCTCCAAGTCTCCTAGCTTGCTTCTGGTCGAAGAAAGATCAGCGCGAAAGTTTTATTCCGTTTGGTATTCCTTTTCTGTGAAACTCTAAAAAAGGAAAAAAAAATAGGAACTGGCACTGGGCTCTAGGTTAATAGGTTAGTCCCAAAATAATATAAAATAGCATAACAATGCATATAAAACATCCAAAACAGATAATATAATAGCATGGAAAAATCAAAAATTATAGATACGTTGGAGACGTATCAACCCTACCTCAACAGTCGGTGGGAGCACTCTGGAGTAAGCTGGCACCATCCTGGCCCCCAGCGGATTGTTCCGGGCAGAAGTTATGGCCCAGATCTTCGCTGCCACATCTTTCTCAGCAAGCTCCTCCGGGTGCACTCGGGTGGGATCATTCGGACCCTCATACCGCCACATGGGGTGGGCCCTGGCCTGTAGCGGTTGGATTCGCCGACTGAGAAAATCCTCTAGAAGATCCATTCCATTCACGCCCGCGTTCACGATTCCAATCAGGGAGATGCTGACCTCCGTCTTCCCCTCTTATGCCACCACCAGTGACTCGGGAGCCCTGACCCTTTCCGTCGAGTATGGATGGAGGCCCGACTGGTTTGATCCACTGGGAACATCCCTGCAATAGAACTAGGTCCCCTGCCATCCCTTTACGGACTTGGGAAAGCTCATCTTTGGGAAAGCACTCCCCCCGCGAACCTGGATGCCCAGGCCTTCGCACAACTGGGTGACGTGGGTCTTCGCGCCGGCTGATGGATCCTTCTTCACGTTCATTGACTGACACGTGAAGATATGCTTGAAGAGCCCCCAATGGGGTCGGCAGCTAAGGAAGTTCTCGCAAAGGGAGACAAAGGCCGCGAGGTAGATGATAGCATAGGGAGGAAGGTGATGGAGTTGCACCCAAAAGTAGTCGAGAAAAGCTCAGAAGAAGGTATGAGGAGGCATAGAGAAGCCCTGCACGACATGAGTGACGAGAAAGACTTGCTCATTCTCCTACGATGCTAGCTCGACCTTGTCCGCACCTGGGCGGCGCCACCCGTCAGGCGGGATGAGCTCCTCAAGCTGATGTGATGTGGCTCACGACGGGATCCAGTCTCCCAACACACTTCCAGCAGTCCCACCAGAGCTGGAGGAAGAAGCCGCCCCCATCTTCTTCGCTTCTTCGCTTTGGTCGTGGAGCCCTTCGCCATCACCGCACACTCGGTTGGAAGACAGAAGCGGAGGAGTAGGGAGGAGAGAAAGGGGATCTGAGGACCGGACCTTTGTGCCCAAGCCTTTTATATCACCGCACAGAATCTCTGAATGGGTCTCTCACCATGAATCCCTGGATCAATGGCCCGCATGGTGTGGCTTTGCACAGAACAGACGCAACACATGGTGGAGATCGTGCATGCAAATCGAGGAGCGACAACTCCCACTTCCCCACAAATGCACGATGTCACCCCTTAAGCGCGCGAATGCATGAATTCAAATCCAGAGATTTCCGGGACAAATCAATCCAATTAATTACCAGTGATTCCCTTCCTAAAGGGTGCGCGTCAGTCCGACTGACCATCGTTAGCGGGGTCCCATGCACTCAGCCACGTTAAACACCTGACTAAAGTCTTCTTCAGGATCTTATGTGATGAGCTTGACGCCCCTTTGCGCGTTCACTTAGCCCTCTCGGTAGGGTCCAAGGCACATGACTTGTAAACTTAGACTCGTAGGAGGTGCTGGAATTTTGTCTATTTTTGGGTCAAGCCCAATAGCAGGTTCAGAAATTCCTAATAAATCCTAGATTCCCACGCAACCCATTCGTGTAAGGCAAGAGGTGGAACTAAAGTTTAGTCCCACATTGCTAGTTTAGAGGGAGTTGGACCTCTTTATAAGGGGGGTTCTTTCCCCACGTGTATGAGGATGAGAACAAGAGGAACATCCACGCATGCTCCTCCTCCGTCGCCCGCCTTTCAATGCCACGCCTCGTCACGACGCACCGCGGGTTGCGGGAATGAGCCGAGCCGATGTCTAAATTTTTGCCACGCATGACAGGTATACGAAAGGTCATGCGGGAGCTGAAAAGTTTTTCTATAGTGGACACTGAATCTGAATGGCTCAACTCTTCAACTGAGGTCGGTTCATTTCGTCTCCCTCGTTTCCTTCAGCTCCCGGCGCAGCCTCTCTCCTCCTTCAGTTGCGTCTATAAAAGGGAGATCGCTCCTCTCAGAGAGATACACCAGAAAATCCTCTTCCTCTCGCCATAAAGTTCCCGAGCACTGCGCTGTTGCTATGATCTTCCCCATCCGGGCTTGCAGCATGTACCGCAGGTAGGGACAGTAGGCCTTCAAAACTCCACATCTTTGAGTCCTGTACGGGAGAAGGGTGATAAGGTTTTTGTGGAGCGCTCAACGTGACTACTGACTTCTTCGTCACGGATGCCCTAGACTCCGACAACTACTTCCCCGACGATGCTTCTTCCCCTACGTCAACAACCTCCTTGACGACATGGCTGGCGACGACACCAACCCCAAGTCCAGTGCTAATGTTGCTGCTGCTGTGCCGTACGTATTCTTGGTTTTCCTGTTAGGGGTCCTGCCATAGTTCCTTGTTCTAGTGTTTGCTCTAGATATGTTAAGTTCTACTTCATATATGCAACTTGCTCTACTATCTGCTTTAGATATGTTCGGTTCTAGTTCATATTTGCATATGTTATTTAACTTCTCTCTGTCAAATCGCATGACTTTCTTTATCTCTGCTATTTCAGACATGCTTGATCTAGTATTTCCATTAATAAAATCATAAGGTAAATTGCTCATATTTCCAACAATCCAAAAACCTTATAATAGGCAATTTACCCCAAGTGGTTTTGCTGCTTCCATAAGACCTCCTATCTTTGAGGGTTGCGGCACCCCGGCTCAGAGAAACCGGAACGCCCCGTATTCCATCCCAGAGATTGAGGAGAAGTCTCTGTAATACGGCACTGCTTGACATAGAACAAATCAGCTCTTATTACAAGAATAATAATACAAGGGTTCTGATGTTACAAAGAAGCACATCAGCACAGCAACACTTCGCCTGCGATACTACACTTGCTCTATGCTAGCAGCGGAACAACTCGTAACAGCGGAACAACGACGAAGGTAATGAACTCCACTCCGCATGGACTCTGGCTGGGACACGATCTAGGCCACTCGAACGGAAACCACAACAAGCAATCAAGCAATCACAGCATCACCTGCCATCTGGCATGACACGCCAGGTCAGTACATTGAATGTACTTGCAAGCTCACAACAACCAAAAGCATCAAGGCAAGAAAACAACATAGCATTAAGCAGGTTAATTAAATTAACAACTACCATGATACAACAAAAACTACTAAGCATGATATGGAACTACTACAAAACTGATAAATCACCATTTCAGACCTCCATAACCATATCTCTCTTTGCTAACCGGCCAAGCAATATACCATCTGGATCACCTCGTGATCAAAACCAAAGGATGATCATTCACGGATCACAAACGGACCAACCTCGTGGTCTGGGATCAGGTTACTTTGTAACCAAACGGTGATCTTTCCGGCGATCACAACCATGACCAACACTTGGTCTCAAACGGTGAAATTTCCGGCGATCACAACCATGACCAACACTTGGTCTCAAACGGTGATATTTCCGACGATCACTACCATGACCAACACTTGGTCCCCAACATCATCAACATCGTGCCAATTTGTACTGCTCAAAATATCAATATATAAATCACCTATAATCATTCCTTCATGTGAGTGCTGATCAAACAGTGTGACCTAGTACGAACCTATGCCCATGACTGAGGCCGCGGCTATCGATAGTTTAAACAAACACACTCTGCTGAGGTAGCGCACTTTACCCACACCACGGAACCCATGGCCTTGCACTCCCATTCGGGTGGACCAACAACGTTCCGACAAAACCATTTTGGTTGTTGTGAGCTTGCAAGTACATTCAATGTACTGACCTGGCGTGTCATGCCAGATGGCAGGTGATGCTGTGATTGCTTGATTGCTTGTTGTGGTTTCCGTTCGAGTGGCCACTCTGACTTACTCCCCACTGGGCTAGTCCTAGGTGGCCCCGTGTCTACCAAAGACACCAACGGCCACCGTCGTGGCCAAAACAATAAACCATCCCAAACGGGGACAAAAGCGCGCAAAAGCCAACTACGGGCACACAAGGCTTATGCCGTCCTACCTGATCAGGGTAGCACCCGCGCATAACCGTCCCTCGTTGGAGGCACCGGCGAGAAGCAAGACAATAGACCACATTAGGACCTTCCCATAAAAGGAAAATGTGGTTGCACTGGAAAAGCCCAGTTCGGTGGCACCTGACCAACTTAATGACGGAATTTAACCCCAAAATATAACTGTGATAACTGATACTCCGATATCAACTATCAAAGTATAATCCAAGTCATAGCAATACCCAACAAATAATCCAAGCACAATATCATCATACCAAAATACTCCGAGGATAGGCTAACACTACTATCATGATGAATCTAAAAACAATAATACTACTACTCCAATATGCAAGGACAAGCTATCCAACTAAGATCCACATGTAAACATCATCTCCGAAAATAATACTCCAAGTAACAGAACATCAACCATCATCATGAAGATTATTATACTAACCACTAATAATCCAAAGGCAGCATGACATCCAAAGTAATACTCCAAAATATACTAACAGATATCATCATGAAACAACCATAATATCAACCACTAATACTCCAATGGCAACATGATACTCATCAACTACAAACATAACTCCTAGTACTCCAGACAATAGCATGGCAACAACAAGATCAAAATAATACTCTTGGAAAATGCCATGCACAAAGTCATGTAGCTAAGCAATATTTTAAACAAGTTAAAATAGATCAAACCATGTCACTGCATTACAGTGATGCAAATGGAAGGTGTGGCTTGCATGGGGTGGAAGAAATCACCGGGAGAAAATGCAAGAAGCTCGCGGAAAGAAACGCCGGAAATCGTACTCTCTCGAAGGGGCTGAATAAGGGCAAGGGCATAATGGTCATTTTAAGAATGTTAAAACATGGTGAAAACGGTTCCATCAGAACGGGCTCGACGAAACAAAGAAGTGGGCTTTGGAATCACCTCATTTGGAGTTACGAGCAAAAAGTTATGAATGTTTTTCTGCGAGGGACCTCTTTGTAATAAAAATTATCACAAATAGGCCCTTAATAGAAAAACAGAACGCGCACTCGGAGAAAACGATTTCGGTGGATGAAAGCATACACGGCATAAGCCATGTCCACTTATCCACGTGAGCAGGGGGCGGGGCCGGCCTCTGGGTCACTGACGCCTGAGGCCTGCGGGGTCCACGGCCAGCTGGAGGGGAGAGGCCGTTGCCTTCATCTTCTTCCTGTGCTCGCCCACCGGCGGCGATGATTCCTGACGGCACAGGCCAACATTTGCGGCACCCCACCAGCGTGCTCAGGGGAGCAAGGCGACTCCGTCCCGGGGTAGCAAGGTCTCCGGGGATCACCGGGCTGGTCGGGGCGTTGGCCGCGGCGGACGGAGGCACCGGGAACTGGAGGGCGCGTGACCATGGACCACCAGAGGAGGAGGGAGAGGGCTCGGGTGGCTCTGGGGTGTGGATGGGGGGCTCTGGAGGTGGAAGAAGGAGGGGAGGAGCCCGGGGCTCCTGAGATTCGAGCGGAGCCCAATGGCGGCCATGGCGGCATAGGGCAGCGAGGAGAGGTTCTCCGGCTCGGGTAACTGGTCCGGGAGGTAGCTAGGAGGGAGGGAAGAAGCTTGGTGAGGTCAAGAGGCCTTGGGGTGGGCTTGGTCCGTGGGCGCGTGGCGGTTTGCGTCGGTGAGGAAGTTGCCTGAGGGGGAGAGGGGTCCAAGGGAACGACGATGACGAGAGGAAGCCAACGGACATGCTCATGAGCGTGAAGACAACGAGTGGGAGCGATGCCAAAGCACAAACAGTGCTCTGGACACGCCAAAGTGCACAGAGCGCACGCACAGGTATGCCAACTGTGCGGTCACCACACGACATGGCACATGGATGGCTGTAGAGGATGGCAAACTATGTCTGGGAGCTAGTCCTTCTAGGGTGGAGCATTTATGAGGCATTGACTTGATCTAAGGCACTGTGGTTGGGTTGGAATGGAGCTCTAAAGTTTACTGCAGTAAACTTAGCCGTGCACTGGTGATCAACAGGGAATTACTTGAAGCCAAATAAGTTGTCTGGGGTGTTTAGCTATCGAAGGACTACAGTCCTGGAGGTTTTGGAGCATAATGGAGTAGAAACTAATATAGTTGCTTTGCAACTGCCAAATCTGGTCAGAAACTAAACTTGGATGATGCACTCACATGGAGAAGCAACTTGGAGATTGGGCAAAGCTTGATTATTTGCGCATATGAAGATGTTGTAAAAAGCTCATGCCAAATGGACAAGCCAAAATGGCACTTGCTTCATAAACATTATTTCTGTCCAGAAACTTGAAATAATTTTGGTGATCAAATGGCTCATTGAAATGCTGCCAAATTGGGTGGAGAGATGTTTTATGGGTATAAGAATGATCTGGTAATTTATCAGGATTCTTGAAGCAATATAAAATACACTTGCTTCACAACCTGAAAATATTGCCAGAATCAAAGATTTGCTCCTGTGCTCACATAAATGATAGGGAGGGGCTGCAAATGGGTGGAGGGGGTTAAAATGACCACATTTAGGAGTGTGCAAAAGTTCAACTCATTTGGGTACTCCTAGCTAGTACTTCCTTCACAAAGCCTTCTGTCTGACAGAAACTTTGAAAATTCACTAAGGAAGATTTTCTAAGCAAATAAAGTTGAACTTGTGCATGAGGCAATTATTTGGACATATAATCATGCCCAAAAGGTTGGGAGCCACTAGGAAAGATATAAATGACACTTCCTTCACATAGTGCCATTTAGGGCAGAATAGAAAAAGGAATATTGGGGAATTATTTTTGAACTGGACAAAGAAATGTTTGGGCATATTTGAGATATATATGACCCAAAGGAATTATGAGAATTATTTGGGGATTTTTGGATGGATAGAAATATAGGTTGCTTCACAACCTAGGGCAGATAGGGTTATTCCTTTAATGAAAAAAATGAATATTCCCTAGAAAAGAATTTAGGGTTTGGTCAAGGAGTGAAGTGACCTGATCTTGGCAAGGTTTTGAGAATGATGAGCCACTTGGGAGGGGAATGAGGACGATTTCCCAGGTGGTAAGGCCACAGAACCACTCCAAAAAGAAAAACAGAGCCAAAACCAATTAAAAATAAAAGAAAAAGAAAAGGGCCAAAATCCAGGCTGTTACAAACCTTCCCCCCTTAAAGAAATCTCGTCCTCGAGATTTGGTTGCTCAGGAAATAAGTATGACTTGAGGACACCGTTTCCAACTCGGGAATCCTTTTTCCTTTATTTATTGTTCCCACAAGAATTTCAGATGATCAACTTACCTTGCTCTGGGGTGGTTTGCTTCAACTTTCCACAAATTCTGATAGGTCTTTGCTCATATACCAAATCTTTTTGTTGATGTGAATTTTCTCATATCTGCGGTGATATCCAATGGACCTGAGCATAAAATTTTCCTTTGGTCATGAAAACCTTTTTACTTCTATCATGGGGTTGCTTCAAATAAATGCAGGCCTTCTGGTTTCAATAAATGCTGAGAAGTATCATGGCCATCTTCTGACGAGATCTGACTGCTCATAGGTGGCACTGATTTATCTTGGTTTATTTCTTTGGCTTGAGCATGAGATATGTACCAAAGATTTGACTGCCTTTTGTTGTGAGCAATATAATGGTGTAGGGAGATACAGCTCTGCCATACTTCAAATGTGTACATCTTGAGACTGGCCCGACAGGGGGCTGACGGACAAATGCTTTTCCTGACAGACTAACCATGTACTTGATTTCATCGGTGAGTATACCGGGTCTAAGATGATTGTTCGGCTTTTGATTTTTTTCTCATGTGGTCGGTATACCCATCTGTGGTAATGGGCTGTGATATGCTTTAAACAGCCGCTGAGGTCAGAGTGCTGAGGTTGCAAAGGAATCTTGGATCTGACAGAACAGACTTGGATATTCAACACTAACAATGTCAAGCGGGTCAGCGGGATATGAAAAATCCTTGTAAATAGAGTAGGCCATTGAGAGTATGTCGTTGTGGATTCATATGGAATTATGGCCTCCAACTGATTTGGGTATCCAGACCCTGATGCTCGTGCAAAAATCATCATACCTTTGCGGTCAGTCTCATCCTTTTTACGGTCATGATTTTCTTTGTCAGGATACCGTATTGACATATCTTGGCCACACTTGTCCTTGATTCTTCGTATGACCATGGACGTGATTAGTGCAATATTTTTGACATTATTCCTTGTGCTTGTTTTCTGACCTGAGTCCGCACACATATGACATATACCCGGGGTTTGTAGCTGTACGGAGCTCATTGCTGAGGCCAATCATACAAGAAGGTGACAAGGTTTTATGATATCTCCTTGTCAGGTGCGGGAATAATGACCTCGATGACCATTGTAAGGCTGTGGATTCTATGATGTCGTCCCCATATCTTGTCGATCCTTGTAATTCATGATATGTATTGTTGCTCATCTTTATTTTCCTTTGGCTGACTCGTGAGGTTGGGGGATCCTTACTTTTCTTAGGTATATCTTCTGGATCACTGTCGCATCACGTATGAGTGACTGATATGACTGGGGATGCATGCTCACCGTATATAAGAAGGATATGTCACCAAACACTCGATCCTTGCGATAGGCATATGTTTTGACTGAATTGTACCTCTGACAAAATTATTGCAAGTCTAGTTCCTGAGCAGTACTGCCATACATTTGCAACTCATCATATAATCTCCGAGGATGGTGCAACATTGTGGTACTGACGCGGACTGGGTGGCTTACGGGAGAAGCCATCCGAGTAACTTGCTGAGGAAGACTTGTTAACTTCTGCTCAAATCTTTTGTCTGGTTATCATGCAGAAGAAGTCTTTATAGCTTACACACGAATTTTGGTCTGATTATTGTGCTGGAGAAGCCTGAATTCCGTACTTGAGAAGCTTCTCCTTAGGTTTGCTTGGTGAGAAAATTTAATTTCCGTGTGTCAAATCTTTTACCGAGGTATCTTGCTGAGAAAGACCGGGTATCATGGGCCAGAAATTGTTCACATATCATGCTGAGGAAAATTGAGGAGCCTTGCATCATAAATTTCTTTCGATAACATGTGGAAGAAGACTGAGTCTCTTATATCCAAAACTTCATATTGATAGGCAAACTGAAATCCATACATACGCCCATAATATTCTGAGGCTACTTATTTGCATGAGAAAAATGGTTTAACTATCTTCCTTGAGCATCTCACAGTCTGAATTTATTTCGGATGATAACATATTTCAAGCATCATGCATTGATGAGCCAAAACTTTATATAGGATCCATACCTCTATCTGAAAAATATATCGTTTATATTGTACCTAACTGTTTTTCTGTTGGCTGGATCACAACTGTTGTGAGGATTTTGTACTAATGTAGACTCGATGCTGATAGTCAATCCAATACACAATTGGTATTCTGAGCAGATATTAATACCATAATGTAGTTGACTGGGTAGACAATAATGTCTAGCTGAGCTTCTTTCAAAAATTTCAAATCCTTATTGCTTCTTTGAGTCCGGTGTTGGTGGATGAGTAACTCTTTATAGGGGGAAAAATAATATAACACCGGGGCCCAAAAAGAAAGAAGCAAAAGAAAACTCAACTAAACAAAAGAACACAAGAATAATCAATTCACACACAATCAATGCCACATATTACTGCTAGTCACACAATATGCATGCCTACTTAAGCACACAAATCTCGTGGGATCTCCGGTTCTACGATCTAGCATGCTGTGACGATGTGCACGAGGATGAATAAATGTGTGGAAGAGTTGGTGTAAACATCGCTAAACCAAGTGCTAGCTTAGCCTGGTAGCAACCTGGACTAGCTCGGAGGCGAGGACGCATTTGGTAACCATGTAGTGGGACACGAAGGTCGGAACCACATTATTATCAAGCGGACGGAAAAAGATCCATACTCGTCCAAGAAATAGGATAGCGGGGAAAAGCTCAGGCTACTAACATTGCCCTTTCTTGATAACTAAGATCATTAAGGGTTGCCAACATGACAAAATAAAAGAATGATCCGGGATAGAAACATGTCCATCACCGAAATGATAGACGGGACTGAAAGAAAGACACCATTTTTGCAAACAGTGTCGGGATCACTTGCCATCACTCTGCTGGGACAGAATAGACACCAAACACCGAAAGAAAAAGGAAGTGGAGAAATGCAAAGGTTGAGCTATAGTGGATCCGAACTGATGCCAGCTACACTCACCAGATAAACCGTTAGTAACAAATAATAAGGCTATATGCATGCTATGCAACAACCAAATGCAATCATCAAGCCAGACTCTATACTACCGATTTCTACTGGTTTCTACCGCTCACGCTGACTAGGGCGTCCTACAGCCAAACCTGCTCTAATATCAAGCCTGTGGCACCCCAGGCTCAGAGAAACTGGAACGCCCCATATTCCAGCCTAGAGATCGAGGAGAAGTCTCTGGAATATGTCACTGCTTGACATAGAACAAATCAGCTCTTATTACAAGAATAATAATATAAGGGTTCTGATGTTACAAAGAAGCACATCAGCACGGCGACACTACGCCTGCGATACTACACTTGCTCTATGCTAGCACAGAACAACTCGTAGCAGCAGAAATCTTCTAGAAGCGGAACAACGATGAAGGTAGTGAACTCCACTCTGTAGGGACTCTGGCTGGGACACGATCTAGCCTGCTCTAACGGAAACCACAACAAGCAATCAAGCAATCACGACATCACCTGCAATCTAGCATGACACGCCAGGTCAGTACATTGAATGTACTTGCAAGCTCACAACAACCAAAAGCATCAAGGCAAGACAACAACATAGCATTAAGCAGGTTAATTAAATTAATAGCTACCACGATACAACAACAACTACTAAGCATGATATGAAACTACTACAATACTGACAAATCAACATCTCAGATCTTCATAACCATATCTCTTTTGGCTAACCGGCCAAGCAATATACCATCTCAATCACCTCGTGATAAAAACCAAACGGTGATCATTCACGGATCACAAACGGACCAACCTCGTGGTCTGGGATCGGGTTACTTTGTAACCAAACAGTGATCTTTCCACCGTTCACAACCATGACCAACACTTGGTCTCAAATGGTGATCTTTCCGGCGATCACTACCATGACCAACACTTGGTCTCTAACGGTGATCTTTCCGGCGATCACTACCATGACCAACACTTGGTCCCCAACATCATGAACATCCTGCCAATCTGTACTGCTCAAAATATCAATAAATAAATCACCTATAAGTCATTCTATCATGTGAGTGTTTATCGAACGGTGTGACCTAGTACGAACCCATGCCCATGACCGAGGACGCGGCTATCGATAGTTTAAACAAACACACTCTGCTGAGGTAGCACACTTTACCCACACCACGGAACCCATGGCCTCGCACTCCCATTCGGGTGGACCAACGGCGTTCCGACAAAACCAATCTACTGCCATGACACTCTCCCGGCCTCTCCAACTCACTCCCACTGGGCTAGTCCTGGGTGGCCCCGTGTCTACCAAAGACACAAATGGCCACCGTCGCGGCCAAAACAATAATCCGTCCCAAACGGGGACAAAAGCGTGCAAAATCCAACTACGGGCACAAAAGGCTTATGCCCTCCTACCTGATCAGGGTAGCGCCGCGCATAACCTTCCCTCGTTGGAGGCACCGGCGAGAGGCACGACAATAGACCGCATCAGGGCTTTCCCATAAAAGGCAAATGTGGTTGCACTGGAAAAGCCCGGTTCGGTGACACCTGACCAACTTAATGACGGAATTTAACACCAAAATATAACTGTGATAACTGATATTGTGATATCAACTATCAAACTATAATCCAAGTCATAGAAATATCAAACAAATAATCCAAGCATAATATCATCATACCAAAATACTCTGAGGATAGCCTAACACTACTATCATGATGAATCTGAAAACAATACTACTACTACTACTCCAATATTCAAGGACAAGCTATCCAACTAAGATCCACATTTCAACCTTATCTCCGAAAATAATACTCCAAGTACTAGAACATCAACCATCATCATGAAGATAATCATACTAATCACTAATAATCCAAAGGCAGCATGACATCCAAAGTAATACTCCAAAATATACTAACAGATATCATCATGAAACAACCATAATATCAACCACTAATACTCCAATGACAACATGATACTCATCAACTACAAAATAGCTCCTAGCACTCCAAACAATAGCATGGCAACAACAAGATCAAAACAATACTCCGGGAAAATGCCATGCACAAAGTCATGTAGCTAAGCAATATTTTAAACAAGTTAAAATAGGTTAAACCATGTCACTGCATTACAGTGATGCAAATGGAGGGTGTGTCTTTCCTGGGGTGGAAGAAATCACCGGGACAAAATGCAAGAAGCTCGTGGAAAGAAATGCCGGAATTCATACTCTCTCGAAGGGGCTTAATAAGAGCAATGGCATAATGGTCATTTTCAGAATGTCAAAACATGGTGAAAAGGGTTCCATCAGAACGGGCTCGACGAAACGAAGAAGTGGGCTTTGGAATCACCTCATTTGGAGTACGAGCAAAAAGTTAGAATGTTTTTCTGCCAGGGACCTCTTTGTAATAAAAATCATCACAAACAGGCCCTTAACGGAAAAACAGAATGCGCATTCAGAAAAAACTCTATCGGTGGATGAAAGCATACACGGCAAAAGCCGTGTCCACTTATCCACGTTAGCAGGGGCGGGGCCGGCCTCTGGGTCGCTGACGCCTAGGGCCCGCGGGGTCCACGACCAGCTGGAGGGGAGAGGTCGTTGCCTTTGTCTTCTCCCCGTGCTCGCCCGCGGTCCAGAGAGAGCCTGCCGGCACCGTCGATGATTGTCGGTGGCATGGGCCACCATTTGCGGCGCATGGACCACCAGCGTGCTCAGGGGAGCAAGCCGACTCCGTCCCGGGGTAGCAAGGTCTCCGGGGATCACCGGGCTGGTCGGGGCGTTGGCCGCGGCGGACGGAGGCGCCGGGCACCAGAGAGCTCGTGACCATGGACCACCAGAGGAGGAGGTAGAGGGCACGAGCGGCTCCGAGGTGTGGGTGCGGGCCTCTGGAGGTGGCAGAAGGAGGGGAGGAGCCCGGGGCTGCTCGGATTCGAGCGGAGCACGACGGCCACCATTGCGGCATAGGGCAGCGAGGAAAGGTTCTCTGTCTCGGTTGACTGGTCGGGGAGGTATCTAGGAGGGAGGGAAGAAGCTTGGTGAGGTCAAGAGGCCTCGGGGTGGGCTTGGTTCGGGCGGATTTAAGCCAGAGGGGGCGGCGGCAAAGAACAGAGCCAAACCGCCACTGTACGTCCGTGGGCGCACGGCGGTTTGTGTTGGTTAGGAAGCTGCCAGAGGGGGGAGGGGTCCAGACGAACGACGACGATGAGAGGAAACCAACGGACATGCTCACGAGCGTGAAGACGACGAGTGGGAGCGGTGGCAGATCACAAATAGTGCTCTGGACACGTCACGGTTCATAGAGCGCGCGCACAGGCATGCCAGCTGCGCGGTCACCACACGACATGGCACATGGAGGGCTGTAGAGGATGGCAAACTATGTCTGGGAGCTAGTCCTTCCAGGGTGGAGCATTTATGAGGCATTGGCTCGATCTAAGGCACTATGGTTGGTTTGGAATGGAGCTCTGAAGTTTACTGTAGTAAACTGAGCCATGCACTGGTGATCAACAGGGAATTGCTTGAAGCCAAATAAGTTGTCTGGGTGTTTAGCTATCGAAGGACTACAGTCCTGGAGGTTTGGGAGCATAATGGAGCAGAAACTAATATAGTTGCTTTGCAACTGCCAAATCTGGTCAAAAACTAAACTTGGGTGATGCACTCACATGGAGAAGCAACTTAGGCTAAGATTGGGCAAAGCTTGATTATTTGGGCATATGAAGATGTTGTAAAAAGCTCATGCCAAATGGACAAGCCAAAATGGCACTTGCTTGACAAATATCATTTCTGTCCAGAAACTTGAAATAATTTTGGTGATCAAATGTCTCATTGAAATGATGCCAAATTGGATGGAGAGATGTTTTATGGGTATAAGAATGATCTGGTAATTTATCAGGATTTTTGAAGCAATATAAAATACACTTGCTTCAGAACCTGAAAATATTGCCAGAATCAAAGATTTGCTCCTGTGCTCACATAGATGATAGGATGGGGCTGCAAATGGGTGGAGGGGGTTAAGATGAGCACATTAAGGAGTGTGCAAAAGTTCAACTCATTTGGGTACTCCTAGCTAGTACTTCCTTCATAAAGCCTTCTGTCTGACAAAAACTTTGAAAATTCACTGAGGAAGATTAGCTAGGAAAATAAAGTTGAACTTGTGCATGTGGCAATTATTTGGAATATAATCATTCCCAAAAAGGTTGGGAGCCACTAGGAAAGATATAAATGACACTTCCTTCACAAAGTGCCATTTAGGGCAGAATAGAAAAAGGAATATTGGGGAATTATTTTTGAACTGGCCAAAGAAATGTTTGGGCATATTTGAGCTATATATGACCCAAAGGAGTTATGAGAATTATTTGGGGATTTTTGGATGGACAGAAATATAGGTTGCTTCACAACCTAGGGCAGATAGGGTTATTCCTTTAATGAAAAAAATGAATATTCCCTAGAAAAGAATTTAGGGTTTGGTCAAGGAGTGAAGTGACATGATCTTGGCAAGGTTTTGAGAATGATGAGCCACTTGGGAGGGGGAATGATGATGATTTCCCAGGTGGTAAGATCACAGAACCACTCCAAAAAGAAAACAGAGCAAAAACCAATTAAAAATAAAAGAAAAAGAAAAGGGCCAAAATCCAGGCTGTTACAATGGTATCCACTATAAGAGGTGCCGCGTGAGAGCAGTCTTATGGTTTCAAACCATGAGTTGCTATGACGCCACTCTTGGCAAACCTGAAGGAGAGTATGATGCTCAATAGGCACAAGCTTTTTAGAAAATGGTTACTCTGTTTAAGGCTCCTCTCTTGAGTGACACACTTCTCTCTTGAGTGTTCTAGGTGAGAACATAGTAGATGATTATGAGTCAATTGCTAATGGAAAAGATATGTGGGACGCACTCGAGGCCATGTTTGGGGTCTCAGATGCTGACACTGAGTTGTACATCATGGAGCAATTCGATGATTACAGGATGGCCGAAGAGCGCTCCGTGATTGAGCAAGCTCATGAGATACAATCATTCGCTAGATAACTTGATCACTTCAATTGTATACCACCAGACAAGTTTGTTGCCGGAGGTATCATCACTAAACTTCGTCCTTCATGCAGGAACTTTGCTACCTTACTGAAGCATAAGAGGTAGGAGTTTTCCGTTCCGGATCTCATAGGTACTCTTGATGTGGAAGAAAAGGCGATCTGGCACAGAAGAAAACTTCTAGCCCCACAATTTCATGAACAAGGTCAAGTTTGATGGTAAAGAAAAGTTTGATGGGAAGAACAAGGTTATACAACACACGAACTTCAAGAAGAAGAATGACAAGAAGAAAGGTGTTTGTCATGTGTGTGGAGATCATGATCATTGGGCTCCTAGTTGCCCTAATCGCTATGACAAGCATCATCTTGGGAAAGGCGGCAAGACCACTATTGTTGTCACTGGAGACACTAACATGAAGGATGTCGGGTATGGTATATTTCCCACTATTCTTTCAGTATGTCATTCTCCTCATTGGTTAATTGACACGGGTGCTAATGTGCATGTATGCGGTGATATTCCCATGTTTTCGTCTTATCAGACCATACGGACTTCCACCGTGCTAATGGGCAATGGTTCAAGTGCTTCTATTCGTGGTGTTCACACGGTCAATCTGAAGTTTACTTCGGGGAATATCGTGCGGCTGAAGAACATGCATTATGTCACATCCGTCAATAAAAATCTTATTAGCAGATCTCTGCTATGTAGGGATGGCTACAAGCTTGTGTGTGAGTCGAATAAATTTGTAATATAAAAGTATGGAACCTTTGTTGGTAAAGGCTATGAGTCAGGAGGCCTATTTCGTTTATCCTTATCAGAGGTTTGCAATAAAGTTGTTAATCATGTTTGCAACAATAGTGAATCAAATGTGTGGCATTCACGTCTCTGTCATGTTAACTTTGGTTGCATGTCGCGACTAGCGAAGTTAAACTTAATCCCTAGCTTCACCACTGTCAAGGGATCTAAGTGTCAAGTGTGTGTGTGCAAGCAACCTCGTCAGTCTCATGTGACTGCGGAAACGAGAAATCTTGCACCACTAGAGCTCGTACATTTACATCTATGTGAAATGAATGGTGTTTTTACAAAAGGTGGAAAGAAGTATTTTATGACGTTAATTGATGACTCCACTAGATACTGTCATGTGTATCTTCTGAAATCTAAGGATGAGGCTTTGAACTATTTCAAGATCTATAAAGCTGAAGCGGAAAACCAACTTGATCGAAAGATCAAGAGGCGTAGGTCCGATCATGGTGGAGAGTATTTCTCAAATGAATTTTATTCCTTTTGTGCGGACCATGGTATAATCCATGAGAGGACGCCTCCCTATTCACCTCAGTCAAATGGGGTTGCCGAAAGAAAGAACCGTACTCTAACTGATTTGGTTAACGCCATGATAGACACATCGGGTCTCTCCAAGGCATGGAGGTGGGAGGCGATATTGACTGCATGTCATTTCCTAAACCGAGTTCCCACAAAGAACAAAGAGATAACTCCATTCAAGGAATGGGAGAAGAAAATGTTAAAGCTTTGTTATCTACGAACCTGGGGTTGTTTGGCGAAAGTCAATGTGCCAATTCCAAAGAAGCGGAAGCTGGGACCAAAAACTGTAGATTGTGTTTTCCTAGGATATGCTTTTCATAGCATTGGTTATAGATTCTTGGTTGTAAAATCTAAGGTACCTGTCATGCATGTTGGTACGATGATGGAGTCGAATGATGCGACTTTCTTTGAAGATATCTTTCCCATGAAGGCTATGGCTACCGCATCTAATCAGGAGATGCCTAGTTCATCGAATCAGGAACCAGTTACAATTACTGAACCTACCATTTTGATGGAACACTTTAGAAGTCATGTGGAGGAGAACAATGAAGTTCCTACTAAGAGCAAGAGACAAAGGACCTCAAAGTCCTTTGGTAATGATTTTCTTGTGTATCTCATAGATGACACTCCCAGTTCTATTTCAGAGGCCTATGCGTCTGAAGAGGCTGGCTACTGGAAGGAAGCGGTCCGTAGTGAGATGGATTCCATCTTGGCAAATGAAACTTGGGAGATAACTGATCATCCTTATGTGTGCAAACCTATAGGGTGCAAATGGGTATTCAAGAAGAAGCTTAGGCCTGATGGTACTATCCAAAAGTACAAGGCACGACTCGTGGCTAAGGGTTATACTCAAAAGGAAGGTGAAGACTTCTTTGATACTTACTCACCTGTGGCGCGCCTGACCACTATTGGAGTACTACTTTCACTAGCAGCCTCACATGGTCTTCTCGTTCATCAAATAGATGTTCAGACTGCTTTCCTAAATCGAGAGTTGGAAGAGGAAATTTATGTGGAACAACCAGATGGGTATGTAGTAGATGGTCAGGAAGGAAAAGTGTCCAAGTTGCTGCAATCTTTGTATGGACTTAAGCAAGCACCCAATCAGTGGCATGAGAAGTTAGAAAGAACTTTAACAGCCGTAGGCTTTGTTGTAAACAAAGCTGATAAATGTGTGTACTATCACCATGGTGGGGGTGAGGGAGTTATCCTTTGCTTGTATGTTGATGACATTCTGATTTTTGGAACAAATCTGAAGGTTATTAAGGAGGTCAAGGATTTCCTATCTCATTGCTTTGAGATGAAGGATTTAGGAGTGGCTGATGTCATTTTGAACATCAAGTTGTTGAGAGACGATGATGGTGGGATTACATTGCTTCAATCTCACTATGTGGAAAAGATCTTGAGTCGCTTTGGCTACAGTGACTGCAAGCCTTATCCAACACCATATGATGCTAGTGTCTTGCTTCGAAAGAATCAAAGAATTGCTAGAGACCAATTGAGATATTCTCAGATTATTGGCTCTCTTATGTATTTAACTAGTGCTACAAGACCTGACATCTCTTTTGCTGTTAGCAAACTAAGCTGGTTTGTCTCAAAACCAGGAGATGTGCATTGGAAAGCTCTAGAGAGAGTATTGCTTTATTTGAAAGGCACTGCAAATTATGGAATTCACTACACTGGGCACCCAAATGTGCTTGAAGGATATAGTGACTCAAATTAGATCTCAGATGCTGATGAGATAAAGGCCAGGAGCGGATATGTATGCACTCATGGAGGTGGTGTTGTTTCTTGGAAGTCTTGCAAGCAGAACATCTTAACGAGGTCAACAATGGAAGCAGAACTCACAACACTAGATATAGCTACGATTGAAGTAGATTGGCTTCAACGGCTCTTGAATGACTTGCCGGTTGTTGAGAAACCCGTACTGGGTATCCTTATGAACTGCAATAATCAAACTGTGATTACGAAAGTGAGTAGATCAATGGATAACATGAAGTCATCAAGACATGTTTAGAGAAGGTTAAATTCTGTCAGAAAAAATGAGAAACTCCGGAGTTATTGCATTGGATTATATGCAGACGTCTAAAAATCTAGTAGATCCTTTTACTAAGGGTTTATCACGTAATGTGATAGATAATGCATCGACCGAGATGGGTATGAGACCCACAATATGAGTTGTTCACAGTGGTAACCTAGGCTATGTGATCGAAGATCCCGTGAATTAGATGTGGAAGACAAGCTATTGGTCAACTGAGAGGAGAGTATCCTTACTATTAACAATACCACTCCATGAAGATGCAACGGTCTCCTAAATCTGCATGGCAGGTTGATGTATATCTTAATGTGCTTTAAGTGGCTCATTGAAGAAGAGATGTTGTCCTGTAGAACATCTTTTGAAGAACGCACCTATATGAGTCTGATTGTTAAACGTCGCAATATATGAGAGTAGGGGTCTCGCTAGTAAACTCATGAAAGGTCTCGGAGTATGACGCATAAGCTTCACCCGCGGGGAAGACCCACAGTAGCCATGTAACGGTCATGGCTTTATGTGAAGCTAGATTCGCAGAAAACTTGCAGTCCAAGGCCCAGTCCACTATTCAAGTTGCTTAGTAGTGTAGCATAGAGTTCTGGGTGGAAGTTCAACTTAACAGTCTCCAGTGCGGTACCGGTATATAAAATAGTGTTTTGGAACCAAAGGCAAATTTTGTGTGCCTCTGGGATCTCGTGGGGGATTGCCGGAATTTTGTCTATTTTTGGGTCAAGCCCAATAGCAGTTTCAGAAATTCCTAATAAATCCTAGAGGCCCATGCAGCCCATTCGTGCAAGCCAAGAGGTGGAACTAAAGTTTAGTCCCACATTGCTAGTTTAGAGGGAGTTGGACCTCCTTATAAGGGAGGTTCCTTCCCCACATGTATCAGGATGAGAACAAGAGGGACATCCACACGCGCTCCTCCTCCGCCGCCCACCTCCCCATGCCACACCTCGTCACGAGGCACCGTGGATTGCGGGAATGAGCTGGGCCGATGTCTAAATTTTTGCAACGCACAACGGTTACACGAAAGGTCAGGCGGGAGCTAAAACGTTTTTCTGTAGGGGACTCTGAATCCGACAGGCTCGCGTCTTCGGCTGAAGCCTGTTCGTTTCATCTCCCTCGTTCCCTTCAGCTCCCGGCGCAGCCTCTCGCCTCCTTCCATTGCGTCTACAAAAGGGAGGTCGCTCCTCTCAAAGATATACACCAGAAGATCCTCTTCCACTTGCCACAAAGTCCCTGAGCAATGCGCTGCTGCTACGATCTTCCCCATCCCGGCTTGCAGCGTGCACCGCAAGTTGGGAAAGTAGGCCTCTAAAACTCCACCTCTTTGAGTCCTGTACGGGAGAAGGGTGATAAGGTTTTTGGGGAGCGCTCAGCGCGACTGCTGACTTCTTCGTCACGGATGCCCCGGACTCCGACAACTACTTCCCCGACGACGACTTCTTCCCCGACGTCGACAACCTCCTCGACGACATGGCTGGCAAGGACACCAACCCCAAGTCCAGTGCTACCATTGCTACTAATGTCCCATACGTGTTCTTGCTTTTCCTGTTAGAGGTCCTGCCACTGTTCCGTGGTGTTTTCTCTAGATATGTTAAGTTCTACTTCATATATGCAACTTGATCTACTGTCTTCTCTTGATATGTTCGGTTCTAGTTCATATTTGCAGATGTCATTTACCTTCTCTCTGTCAAATCGCATGACTTTGCTTTAGCTCTGCTATTTTAGTCATGCTTTATCTAGTATTTCCCTTAATAAAATCATATGGTAAATTACTCATATTTCCAACATGAGGCATGCGCTTGCGTTCCCCTGGGATAAGGAGTGGAGTTTCTCTGGAGAGTCAGACCACGCACCGGCGTTGCCACTCGAGTAGTTATGGCACACCTCACTCGGACCCCTAGTCTATCTCCTCGGAGAGACAAAATGAATGCCACCCGGTTTTTTCACGATGATCAACAGCACCCGGTCATCTGGGTAAAACTAAAGTCCAGAATCCGTTGTGTTTTCGTCCAAGGAAAAACAAACACGGTACGGAAGCATATTCCCAATGTCCCTGTGACACTCGGACCCAACCAAAGGATTGGTTTCTCTATCCTACAAAATGCCAACCGATTTGGGGGCTAATGATGTGGTCACCAATTACAGGTAGGGTCAAGTACCCATCATCTGTGATCCATAGGGGGGCCATCACCATCATAGTTAGGTCTCTGGATCGTGTCAGCATTCCAATGATACATCAGGAGGATCACTCGTACGGCTCTGCAGCACTCGTACAACCACACATCACTTGGTGCACAAACTACCACTCAGTTGTACCGGACCGGAAGGCGTCGTGGGAGCTGCAACGGTCGAAGAATCCTAAGTCATCCACTAACTAGAGTTATATCTACCATTACCTTCAACTGATGTAGTAGAGTCTCATTACACTTGTAACCGCCTCATTCAATGACATTAATTGCCCCGGTGGCGTGGGGAACATGGGGTTGCAGCGCACTCTCTATAAGCCACTCCCCTCCTCATAGTTGGGCACGTTCACTCTCTATAACTATACCCATAAAATCAAAGCAAGCCTAGGGCGCGAGATATACGGATTTTACCTCCACCAAGTGAGGAGCCTGAGCTCGTTAAACACCAAGTGTTACGCCTATGCTGTAGCTAGTCTCTGCCACTTATTCATACCCCTAGTACTCATTGTGAGGATCATAACCCCGACAACATGCGTGGCCTTGTTTGCTCGCACATGTCCTGTCGAGCCTGCGAGGTGGAGAGGTCGCATGCGTCTCATTAAGCCTGCATGGCGGACTGCTCACACGCCTCTCGTCGAGCCTACACGGCGGCTGCTCGTCCTGTCTAAGCAAACAGCTGCACACACGCATCGAGTATGATTAAACTTTGGCACAAAATACAAAGATTACCAATGAACAAGGACCGAGGTAGTACTATTCCATAAGAAAAGAGGAATGCGTGGCCGCCCTTAAATGGTTACGGGAACAGACACGGTTCATATGTACAACTGTTTGCGATGTTAATGTGTCACCTATTTGTTTCAAAAGGACTTCGTTGGCTATTAAAGTGTGCGCCTTATCTCAAACTAGAAGATTTTTTTACCACGACATATATGTGACATGTCATGAAACCATGCCAAGTTTCATGTTTTTTGGGTGAGTTTTTGATTTACTAGGATTTAAAAACCAAGATTCTCAATGTTTCAGGACGACGAGACGTTTGTAATTCATTCCCGTTCCTTCAATGAGACCTAAACATGCACCTAATGACACCTGTATGATTTTCTACCCATTTTGCTTCACTGGAGCATGTGATGGTAGTTCAAATTTGAATTATGGACTACATTAAATGCCTAGAAAATGAAATTAATATATTAAATGGCCAAACGAAACCTGAACAGTTTCAAATTTTAGCACGACATTCCTGTTATTCTATGTTGCATGTAGAAAACAAAATACAAGGCGATAAGAGGCATCAATTATCATCTCGCCCACAAGAGGGGCATGTTTCCCTACTAGAACCATGAGGGTTGCGAGAAGCTCCGGTTTGTAAGAGGCTTGTAATATAGCTTGGCCCAAATTGGATTATTTTTTGGTGATTTTTGGATTTATGGAGATTTAAAAACCGAGATTCGCAATGTTAGAGGCCAAGCCAGGACACTGATGACCCAAAAGTATAAGGGATCTATCATAGTCCTTTCGATAAGTAAGAGTGTCGAACCCAACGAGGAGCAGAAGGAAATGATAAGCGGTTTTCAGTAAGGTTTTCTCTGCAAGCACTGAAATAGTAGGTGATAGATAGTTTTGTGATAAGATAAATAGTAACGAGAAAAGTAAATAAAGTAAATAAAGTAAATAAAGTGCAGCAAGGTGTCCCAATCCTTTATGTAGTAAAGGATAAGCCTGGACAAATTCTAATAATGAAGAAGGAGCTCCCGAGGACACATTGGGAATTATCGTCAAGCTAGTTTTCATCACGTTCGTAAGATTAGCGTTCGGTACTTTGAATTTGATATGTGGGTGGACCGGAACTTGGGTACTGCCCTAACATGGACAAGCATCCCACTTATGATTAACCCCTATTGCAAGCATCCGCAACTACAAAAAGGAGTATTAAGGTAAACCTAACCACAACATTAAACATATGGGTCCATATCAACCCCTAACGAAGCAACACATAAACTAGGGTTTAAGCTTCTGTCACTCTAGCAACCCATCATCTACTTATTACTTCCCTATGCCTTCCTCTAGGCCCAAATAATGGTGAAGTGTCATGTAGTCGACGTTCGCATAACACCAGTAGAGGAGAGACAACATACATCTCATCAAAATATCGAACGAATACCAAATTCACATGACTACTAATAGCAAGACTTCACCCATGACCTCAGGAATAAACGTAACTACTCACAAAACATATTCATGTTCATAATCAGAGGAGTAATAATATGCATAAAGGATTTGAACATATGATCTTCCACCAAGTAAACCAAATAGCATCAACTACAAGGAGTAATCAACACTACTCGCAACCCACAGGTACCAATTTGTGGTTTTGATACAAGATTGGATACAAGAGATGAACTAGGGTTTTGAGATGAAATGGTGCTTGTGAAGATGTTGATAGAGATTGACCCCCTCCCGATGAGAGGATCGTTGGTGATGACGTTGGTGATGATTTCCCCCTCCCGGAGGGAAGTGTCCCCGACAGAACAGCTCCGCCAGAGCCCTAGATTGATTCCGCCAAGGTTCCGCCTCATGGCGGTAGAGTTTCGTCCCGTAAGCTTGCCCACGATTTTTTCCAGGGGAAAACACTTCATATAGCAGAAGATGGACGCCGGAAGCCCACCTGGGGGCCTAGGAGATAGGGGGGCGCCCTACAGGGGGGGCGCCCCCTTGTCTCCTGGACAGGGTGTGGGCCCCCTCACCTATTTATTTTGCCCAAACATTCTTATTAAATCTAAAAAGTTGTTTCGTGGACTCTCAGGTCTTTTGGAGTTGTGCAGAATAGATTTCCAATGTTTGCTCCTTTTCCATCCAGAATTCCAGCTGCTGGCATTCCCCCTCTTCATGGTAAACCTTGTAAAATAAGAGAGAATAGCCATAAGTATTGAGATATAATGTGTAATAAGAGCCCATAATGCAATAAATATTGATATAAAAGCATGATGCAAAATGGACGTATCAATTGCCCCAAGCTTAGACCTCACTTGTCCTCAAGCGGAAGTCGAGATCGAAAAATATGACCACATGTTTAGAGATAGAGGTGTCGATAAAAATAAAATATGGACATGAGGGCATCATGATAATTCTAATAACAGCAACATATATGGATTTTGTCATATGATTTCCTATGTTCAAGTAATAAGCAATTCACAATGTCAAGTATGGTTCAAAAACTTCATCGGGAACTAACAAACTATAATCTCAGTCATTGAAGCAATTGCAATTTATTGTGACATCAGAAATAATCAATAATAGAGCTTTTCAGCAAGCTCACATACTCAACTATCTCATAGTCCCTTATAATTGTTAACACTCATGCAATACTTGTGGTTATAGAGTTTCAGCCGGACACTGAGAAAGATAGGGGCTTATTGTGTTGCCTCCCAACATATTATCCTTTATGTGATGTCAACAATAATAGCCTATGCGAACTTATATCCAATTGGATATATGTATCATGATCTTTCAAACACGAGGAGCTTGCCAAAGGATAAAAATAAAAAGGGAGAGGTGAGGATCACCTTGACTCAAGCATTAAAGTAAAACACAAAGTAAAAGATAGCCCTTCGCAGAGGGAATCATAGGTTGTCATGTGCGTTTAGGGTTGATGCATGAAATCTTAATGCAAAAGAACGTCACTTTATATTGCCCCTTGTATGTGGACCTTTATTATGCAGTCCATTGCTTTTATTACTTCCACAACAAGTTCGTACAAAGTTTATTTTCTCTGCACTAATAAGTCATATATATTTAGAGAGCAATTTTTATTGCTTGCACCGATGACAACTTACTTGAAGGATCTTACTCAATCCATAGGTAGGTATGGTGGACTCTCATGGCAAAACTGGGTTTAAGGATATTTGGAAGCACAAGTAGCATCTCCACTTGGTGCAAGAAATTTGGCTAGCATGAGGGGGAAAGGCAAGGTCAACATGTTTGGAAGGTCAATGACAATATACTTTAACTGAGATGTCGGAAAACATAAACCATTACGTTGTCTTCCTTGTCCAACGTCAACTCTTTTAGCATGTCATACTTAATGAGTGCTTCACAATCATAAAAGATGTCCAAGATAATATATTTATATGTGAACCCCTCTTTCCTTATCACATCCTATTAATTGCAACGATGACCAAGGCTATGTTCATCAACTCTCAACAGTTTTTATGCCTCATACTTTCTATGTGTGAAGTTATCACTATTCATAAGATCAATATGAACTCTTTTGTTCTTTCTACTTTCTCAAAATCATAGTAACATATAAAAGCCCTTGACTCAACACTAATCTTTATTATAGACAGCACACGGACTCGATTACATAAAGAGATCACAAAGCAAAACTCAAAACTACTTGATATCAAAACTTCGAACTAATAGATCAAGATACTACTAAAGGATCGAACTAAATAAAGCGGTAAAGATAGGAGTGTGATGGTGATACGATACCGGGGCACCTCCCCCAAGATTGGCAGTTGCCAAGGGGAGTGCCCATACCCATGTGATTATTTATACGGAGGTGGTGGAGTAGGAGTTTTTGATGATGCAGGCTTGTCTTCCGTCTTCCAAGGCATAGGCTCTCCATCATAAAAGGATGATCGACTCTCCGGGATCCTTAAATCTACAGCCAAACTCATCCTTTTGAATCTATATTCATACTCATAGTTCTAGTTTTGCAGGTCATAAATCTGGGCTTGGAGGTGCTCGATTTTCTCTTGAATCTTGAAGATGGTCTCCCCAATGACTTTGGCATCCAGCTTGGGGTTGTTGGTGAACTCCATGATCATCATCTGGTTGGCGTTGAGTCCACACCCCACCATCCCTTGGCACTTGAAAACTTCTTGCTCCATATCTTGGAGCTTTGTCTCCATGCTCCTGGTACGCCTTGTTCCCTCCACATCGCGGATGTGCAACACCCCCTCACGCATCTCAATGGTTTGAGGGTGATGCAGCAGCTCCGCAAGATAGGGGTTGATAACCCTCTCGAAAAACATGTCCTTGGGAGCGCTTGGAGACGACATGATGCTCTAGATCTGAAAAAGAAATAGCTCGAAATGAAAACAGAGGATATTTGCGTGATACGGTGGTCAAAACCTTCGGGAGTATATATAATGAATTTTTACCGACCAAAATATGTAACATACAAGAAAATGGAGTCCAGGAGGCACACGAGGTGCCCACAAGACAGGGGGCATGCCCTACGGGGGGGGCACCCTCCTCTCTCGTGGGAGCCTCGTGTCCCTTTCGGACTACTTCTTTCTTCCTAAAATCCTTAAATAATCCAAAAGTGATAAAAATTGCCATTAGAGTTGTCTTGGAGTCGGTTTACTTACCGTACCACGTACCTATGCCTTTTCGGAGTCTAGAACATTCTGGAAAGTGTTTGTTATGTATTCCTTAGGGGTTATGGTTTCAATAATATTAGTTTCAACATTGATAGGATTACCTGAAATATAATGTTTAATTCTTTGAATGTTTACCACCCTCGGATTTGTGCCTTCGAAGTTGTTGATTTTTATAGCACCAGAACGATAGACCTCCTCGATAACGTAGGGACTTTCCCATTTTGAGAGAAGTTTTCTTGCAAAAAATCTTAAACGAGAGTTGAACAATAACACATAATCTCCTACGTTAAACTCATGCTTTTGTATCCTCTTATCATGCCAGCGTTTGACTTTTTCTTTGAAAAGGTTAGCATTCTCATATGCTTGGGCTCTCCATTCATCAAGTGAGCTAATATCAAATAACCTTTTCTCACCGGCAAGTTTGAAGTCATAATTAAGCTCTTTAATAGCCCAATATGAATTATGTTCAAGTTCAATAGGTAAATGACATGCTTTTCCATAAACCATCTTATATGGAGACATACCCATAGGATTTTTGTATGCAGTTCTATAGGCCCATAATGCATCATCAAGTTTTTTGGACCAATTCTTTCTATATCTATTCACAGTCTTTTGCAAAATTAATTTGAGCTCTTTATTGCTCAACTCTACTTGACCACTAGACCGCGGGTGATAAGGAGATGCGATTGTATGATTGACATCATACTTAGCAAGCATCTTACGGAAAGCACCATGAATATAGTGTGAACGACCATCAGTCATGAGATATCTAGGGACTCCAAACCTAGGAAAAATAACTTCTTTAAGCATTTTAATAGAAGAGTTATGATCAACACTACTAGTTGGAATAGCTTCTACCCATTTAGTAACGTAATCAACAACAACTAAAATATGTGTATAACCATTGGAGGCAGGAAAAGGTCCCATATAATCAAAGCCCCGAACATCAAACGGTTCAATAACAAGAGAATAATTCATAGGCATTTCTTGACGTCTACTGATGTTACCTATTCTTTGACATTCATCACAAGATACGACAAACTTATGAGCATCTTTGAAAACAGTAGGCCAATAAAAACCAGATTGTAGTACCTTGTGTGCAGTTCTGTCTCCAGCGTGGTGTCCTCCATAGGATTCAGAGTGACACTTGCGTAGGATTTGTTCCTGTTCATGCTCAGGCACACAACGTCTAATAATACCACCTACTCCTTCTTTATAAAGGTGTGGATCATCCCAGAAGTAATGTCTTAAATCATAAAAGAATTTTTTCTTTTGCTGGTATGTGAAACTAGGAGGTATATATTTAACAACAATGTAATTGGCATAGTCAGCATACAAAGGAGCAGTACGAGAAGCATTGACAACCGCTAATTGTTCATCAGGAAAACTATGATTAATAGGCAGTGGGTCATCAAGAACATTCTCTAACCTAGACAAGTTGTCTGCAACGGGGTTCTCAGCTCCCTTTCTATCAATAATATGCAAGTCTAGGCTTAGCATCTTTCTTTTCCATAAGATATTTAATAGCAGCATGATCAGTGTGGATAGTAACTTTGGAATCGACAATATAAGGTCTAAACTTATCACATGCAAACATAACTGCTAAGAACTCTTTTTCAGTAGTAGCATAATTTCTCTGGGCAGTATCAAGAGTCTTACTAGCATAGTAGATAACATTCAATTTCTTATCGACTCTTTGCCCTAAAACAGCACCTACAGCATAATCACTAGCATCGCACATAATTTCAAAAGGTAAATTCCAATCAGGTGGCTGAACAATAGGTGCAGTGATCCAAGCTTTCTTAAGTGTTTCAAATGCTTCTACACAATAATCATCAATGACAAAAGGAATATCTTTTTGCAATAGATTAGTCAGAGGCCTAGATATTTTAGAAAAGTCCTTAATGAACCTCCTATAAAAGCCGACATGACCAAGGAATCTTCTTATACCTTTTATGTCCTTGGGACATGGCATCTTTTCAATAGCATCAACTTTGGCTTTATCAACTTCAATACCTCTCTCGGAGATCTTGTGCCCCAAGACAATGCCTCCATTAACCATAAAGTGACAATTTCCCAATTTAGGACGAGACTAGTGTCTTCGCATCTCTAGAAAACTCGATCAAGGTTGCTCAAACAATCATCAAAAGAGGATCCATAGACGGAGAAGTCATCCATGAATACCTCACAAATCTTTTCACAAAAATCAGAAAATATAGCCATGATGCATCTTTGAAAGGTAGCAGGTGCATTACATAAACCAAAATGCATACGTCTATAAGCAAAAGTACCAAAAGGGCAAGTAAAAGTAGTTTTAGATTGATCCCCCGCTAATACATGTATCTGAGAGAAGCCAGAATAACCATCTAGAAAGCAAAAATGTGTCTGTTTGGATAGCCTCTCTAGCATTTGATCAATAAAGTTAAAGGGTAATAATTTTTCTTAGTAGCTTTATTTAACTTAAGAAAATCAGTTACCATCCTATAGCCTGTAATAATTCTTTGCGGGATCAATTCATCTTTATCATTAGGAACAGCAGTAATACCTCCCTTTTTAGGGACACAATGGACAGGGCTTACCCATTCACTATCAGCAACGGGATATATAATACCTGCCTCAAGGAGTTTTAGTATCTCCTTTCTTACCACTTCCTTGATTTTGGGATTTAATCATCTTTGAGGATCTCTAACTGGTTTGGCATCTTTCTCCACTGAAATTTGTGTTGACATAATGTGGGACTAATGCCCTTAAGATCATCCAGAGTATATCCAATAGCAGCTCGGTGCTTCTTCAGAGTTTTCAATAATCTTTCTTCTTCTTTCTCTGAAAGGTTAGCACTAATAATAACAGGATATATTTCTTTTTCATCAAGATAAGAATACTTAAGATTATCAGGTAATGGTTTAAGTTCAAACACGGGATCACCCTTGGGTGGAGGGGGATCCCCAAGAATTTCAACGGAAAGGTTATGTTTCAGCATAGGTTCTTGTTTAAGGAACACTTCATCTATTTCTTCCCTTTCCTTCATAAACATATCGTTTTCATGGTCTAGCAAATATTTTTCTAACGGATCAGTTGGTGGAACAACAATGGAAGCAAGACCAATAATTTCATCCTTACTAGATAGTTCCTCTTCATGGTGTTGTCTATGAAATTTAGAAAAGTTGAACTCATGAGACATATCACCTAGACCAATAGTAACTACATACTGTCCGCAATCTATCCTAGCATTAACGGTGTTCAAGAAGGGTCTACCAAATATAATGGGACAAAAGCTATCTTGTGGGGATCCAAGAACAAGAAAATTAGCAGGATATTTAGTTTTCCCAAACAAGACTTCAACATCTCTAACAATTCCAATAGGTGAAATAGTGTCTCTATTGGCAAGTTTAATTGTGACATCAATATCTTCTAACTCAGCAGGTGCAATATCGTGCTTAATTTCTTTGTATAAGTCAATAGGTATTGCACTAGCGCTAGCACCCATATCACATAAGCCATGATAACAATGATCTCCTATTTTAACAGAAATAACAGGCATGCCTACCACAGATCTATATTTATCTTTAGCACAAGGTTTGGCAATTCTAGCAGTTTCATCACAGAAATAAATAACATGCCCATCAATATTATCAGACAAGAGATCTTTAACAATAGCAACATTAGGTTCAACTTTGATTTGCTCAGGAGGTGTATGAGTTCTAATATTGCTCTTAGGAACAATAGCCAAAGCTTTAGCATGATCTTTTATCCTAACAGGAAAAGGAGTTTTTTCAACATAAGCAGTAGGAATAATGGGATCACTATATGTAATAGTCTTCTCTTCGACTGTAATATGTGCAACTACTTTCACTTCAACAGGAGGATTATATTTAAACCACTTCTCTTTAGGGAGATCAACGTGAGTAGCAAAAGTTTCACAAAAAGTAGCTACTATCTCAGAGTCAAGTCCATACTTAGAGCTAAATCCACAGAAAGCATCGGTATCCATAAAAGATTTAACACAATCGAACTTAGGTGTCATACCTTACTCCTTACCATCGTCGAAACCCCAATCTTCAGATTTGCATTTGATTCTTTCCAATAAGTCCCATTTGAAATCAATAGTCTTCAGCATATAGGAACCAGCACAGGAAGTATTGAGCAGGTTGCGATTATCAAGAGAAAGCCGAGCACAAAAATTCTGAATAATCATTTCCCGAGAGAGCTCATGATTGGGGCACGAATACAACATTGACTTAAGCTTCCCCCAAGCTTGAGTGATACTTTCTCCTTCGCGAGGCCAGAAATTATATATTTAATTACGATCACGATGAACAAGATGCATAGGATAGAACTTCTGATGAAATTCCAACTTCAATCGCTTATAATTCCAATATCTCGTATCATCTCATAGCCTATACCATGTCATTGCATCTCCCTTCAAAGATAAAGGGAACACCTTCCTTTTAACAAAATCATCAGGAATACCTGCAAGCCTAAATAATCCACAAACTTCATCCACAAAGATAAGGTGTAAGTCGGGATGCAATGTTCCGTCTCCTACAACAGGATTAGCTAGCAGTTTTCTATCATACCCGAAGGAATCTCAAAGTGAATATTTTTATAAGGTTAAGTAGGTTGAGGAGCATCTCTTTGCTCTTCTGGTTGGGGAGAAGATACCCCAAACAAGCCCCTCGAAGGATTAGTTTCCATAGTGACAAGTAAAAGAAAATTTCAGCACACTATATAAATGTTTCCTTACCAAGTTCCACTCACCAAGAGTGCTACGCTCCCCGGCAACGGCGCCAGAAAAGAGTCTTGATGACCCACAAGTATAGAGGATCTATCGTAGTCCTTTCGATAAGTAAGAGTGTCGAAACCAATGTGGAGCAGAAGGAAATGATAAGCGGTTTTCAGTAAGTTTTTCTCTGCAAGCACTGAAATAGTAGGTGATAGATAGTTTTGTGATAAGATAAATAGTAACAAGAAAAAGTAAATAAAGTAAATAAAGTAAATAAAGTGCAGCAAGGTGGCCCAATACTTTATGTAGTAAAGGATAAGCCTGGACAAATTCTAATAATGAAGAAGGAGCTCCGAGGACACATTGGGAATTATCGTCAAGCTAGTTTTCATCACGTTCGTAAGATTAGCGTTCGGTACTTTGATAATTTGATATGTGGGTGGACCGGCACTTGGGTACTGCCCTAACATGGACAAGCATCCCACTTATGATTAACCCCTATTGCAAGCATCCGCAACTACAAAAAGGAGTATTAAGGTAAACCTAACCACATCATTAAACATATGGGTCCATATCAACCCCTAACGAAGCAACTCATAAACTAGGGTTTAAGCTTCTGTCATTCTAGCAACCCATCATCTACTTATTACTTCCCTATGCCTTCCTCTAGGCCCAAATAATGGTGAAGTGTTACGTAGTCGACGTTCACATAACACCAGTAGAGGAGAGACAACATACATCTCATCAAAATATCGAACGAATACCAAATTCACATGACTACCAATAGCAAGACTTCACCCATGTCCTCAGAAACAAACGTAACTACTCACAAAACATATTCATGTTCACAATCAAAGGAGTAAAAATATGCATAAAGGATCTAAACATATGATCTTCCACCAAGTAAACAAAATAGCATCAACTACAAGGAGTAATCAACACTACTAGCAACCCATAGGTACCAATTTGTGGTTTTGATACAAGATTGGATACAAGAGATGAACTAGGGTTTTGAGATGAGATGGTGCTGGTGAAGATGTTGATGGAGATTGACCCCCTCCCGATGAGAGGATCGTTGGTGATGATGTTGGTGATGATTTCCCCCTCCCAGAGGGAAGTGTCCCCGGCAGAACAGCTCCGCCAGAGCCCTAGATTGATTCCGCCAAGGTTCCGCCTCGTGGCGGCGGAGTTTCGTCCCGTAAGCTTGCCCACGATTTTTTCCAGGGGAAAACCCTTCATATAGCAGAAGATAGACACCGGAAGCCCACCAGGGGGCCCAGGAGATAGGGGCGCGCCCTACAGGCGGGGGGCGCCCCCCTGTCTCCTGGATATGGTGTGGGCCCCCTGGCCTATTTCTTTTGCCCAAAAATTCTTATTAAATCTAAAAAGTTGTTTCGTGGAGTCTCCAGGTCTTTTGGAGTTGTGCAGAATAGGTTTCCAACGTTAGCTCCTTTTCCATCCAGAATTCCAGCTGCCGGCATTCCCCCTCTTCATGGTAAACATTGTAAAATAAGAGAGAATAGCCATAAGTATTGAGATATAATGTGTAATAACAACCCATAATGCAATAAATAATGATATAAAAGCATGATGCAAAAAGGACGTATCAGATACCGAGACGGTTGAATTCATTCCCATTCCTTCGATGGGACCTAAACATGCACCCACGGACACATGTATGATTTTTCTAGCCATTTTGGTGCACTGGAGCAAGTATTTGTAGTTCGAATTTAAATTATGGACATTAAATGCGTAGAAAACTCAATTAATGTATAAAAAGGTCAAACGAACCCTGAATAATTCCAAAGTTCAGCATGAATCTCCCGTTGTTCCATGTTGCGTGTAGAAGAAAATACAAGGCGAGAAGATGGAGCGATTATCATTTTGCCCACAAGGGGACATGTTTCCCTTTCTAAACTACGAGGGTTTGCGAGAGGCTCCAGTTTGTAAGACATTTGTAATAAAGCTTGGCCCAAATTGGACAATTTTTTTACCACAACATATGTGAGCCGTGACGTGACACCATGGCAACTTTCATGATTTTCTGGTGAGATCTAGATTTACAGGGATTTAAAACCCAAGATTCCCAATGTTTGAGGACGAGCCAGGACGCCGATATGGTTGGAATTCATTCCCATTCCCTGCATGGGACCTAAATGTTGGGTTCTATGGTAGGGTGTGTGATGTCTACTACACAACCTTCTTATTGTAGACGTTGTAGGGCCTCCAAGTGCAGAGGTTTGTAGGACAGTAGTAAATTTCCCTCAAGTGGATGGCCTAAGGTTCAATCCGTGGGGGGCGTAGGATGAAGATGGTCTCTCTCAAACAACTCTGCACCCAAATAACAAAGAGTCTCTTGTGTCCCTAACACACCCAATACAATGGTAAATTGTATAGGTGCAGTAGTTCGGCGAAGAGATGGTGATACAAGTGCAATATGGATGGTACATATAGGTTTTTGTAATCTGAAAATATAAAAACAGCAAGGTAGCAAGCTATAAACGTGAGCAGAAAGGTATTGCAATGCTAGGAAACAAGGCCTAGGGTTCATACTTTCACTAGTGCAAGTTCTCTCAACAATAATAACATAACCGGATCATATAACTATCCCTCAACATGCAACAAAGAGTTACTCCAAAGTCACTAATAGCGGAGAACAAACGAAGAGATTATTGTAGGGTATGAAACCACCTCAAAGTTATCCTTTCTGATCGATCTATTCAAGAGATCGTAGTAAAATAACACGAAGCTATTCTTTCTGTTCGATCTATCCTGGAGTTAATACTAGAATAACACCTTAAGACACAAATCAACCAAAACCCTAATGTCACCTAGATACTCCAATGTCACCTCAAGTATCCGTGGGCATGATTATACAATATGCATCACACAATCTCAGATTCATCTATTCAACCAACACAAACCACTTCAAAGAGTGCCCCAAAGTTTCCACCGAAGAGTTAAGACGAAAACGTGTGCCAGCCCCTATTCATAAGTTCATTGAACCCGCAAGTTGATCACCAAAGCATACATCAAGTAGATCACGTGAATATCCCATTGTCACCATGGATAAGCACGGCAAGACATACATCAAGTGTTCTCAAATCCTTAAAGACTCAATCCAACAAGATAACTTCAAAGGGAAACTCAATCCATTACAAGAGAGTAGAGGGGGAGAAACATCAAAAGATACAACTATAATAGCAAAGCTCGCGGTACAACAAGATCGTACCATCTCAAGAACACGAGAGAGAGAGATCAAACACATAGCTACTGGTACATACCCTCAGCCTCGAGTGTGAACTACTCCCTCCTCGTCATGGAACGGGCTCTCGAGAGGTTTTGTGGATACAAAGGCTTGCGGCGGCGGAACACCCGATCTATTCTGCTCCTTGATGTTTTTGGGGTATATGGATATATATATGTGAAAGAAGTTGGTCAGGGGAGCCACGAGGGGCCCACGAGGCTGGGGGGCGCGCCCAACGGGGTAGGGCGCGCCCAACGGGGTAGGGCGCGCCTCCCTACCTCGTGGCTTCCTTGTTGCTGCCCTGACATATACTCCGAGTCTCCTGGATTGCTTCCGTTCCAAAAATAACTCTCCTGAAGGGTTCATTCCCTTTGGACTCCGTTTGATATTCCTTTTCTGCGAAACACTGAAATAGGCAAAAAACAGCAATCTGGGATGGGCCTCCGGTTAATAGGTTAATCCCAAAACTGATATAAAAGTGTATAGTAAAGCCCATAAACATCCAAAACGGATAATATAATAGCATGTAACAATCAAAAAATATAGATACGTTGGAGACGTATGAAGCATCCCCAAGCTTAATTCCTGCTTGTCCTCGAGTCGGTAAATGACAAAAACTGAATTTTTGATGTGGAATGCTACCTAACATAATTATCAATATAATTTTCTTTATTGTGGGATGAATGTTCAGATCCGAATGATTCAAGACAAAAGTTTAATATTGACATAACAATAATAATACTTCAAGCATACTAACAAAGTAACCATGTCTTCTCAAAATAACATGGCTATGCTCTACCTTTTGAATCTTCACACAATACATGAGCTTAAGCCATGGACATAGCACTATATGTGGAATAGAATGGTGGTTGTGGAGAAGACAAAAAGTAAAAGATAGTCTCACATCAACTAGGTGTATCAACGGGCTATGGAGATGCCCATTAAAAGATATCAATGTGAGTGAGTAGGGATTGCCATGCAACGGATGCACTAGAGCTATAAGTGTATGAAAGCTCAACAAAAGAAACTAAGTGGGTGTGCATCCAACTTGCTTGCTCACGAAGACCTAGGGAATTTTTAGGAAGCCCATCATTGGAATATAAAAGCCAAGTTCTATAATGTAAAATTCCCACTAGTATATGAGAGTGACAACATCGGAGACTCTCTATCATGAAGATCATGGTGCTACTTTGAAGCACAAGTGTGGTAAAAGGATAGTAACATTGTCCCTTCTCTCTTTTTCTCTCATTTTTTGGGCCCCTTTTTTTATGGCCTTTCTTTTTTTAAGTCCGGAGTCTCATCCCGACTTGTGGGGGAATCATAGTATCCATCATCCTTTCCTCACTTGGGACAATGCTCTAATAATGAAGATCATCACACTTTTATTTACTTACAACTCAATACGTAGAACCAAATATGACTCTACATGGATGCCTCCGGCGGTGTACCGGGATATGCAATGAATCAAGAGTGACATGTATGAAAGAATTATCAAGGTGGCTTTGCCACAAATACGATGTCAACTACATGATCATGCAAAAGCAATATGACAATGATGGAGCGTGTCATAATAAACAGAACGGTGGAAAGCTGCATGGCAATATATCTCGGAATGGCTATGGAAATGCCATAATAGGTAGGTATGGTGGCTGTTTTGAGGAAGGTATATGGTGGGTGTATGGTACTGGCGAAAGTTGCACGGCACAAGAGAGGCTAGCAATGGTGGAAGGATAAGAGTGCATATAATCCATGGACTCAACATTAGTTATAAAGAACTCATATACTTACTGAAAAATTCTACAAGTTATCAAAACAAAGTACTACACGCATGCTCCTAGGGGAAGGGTTGGTAGGAGTTAACCATCGTGCGATCCCGACCTCCACACATAAGGAAGACAATCAATAAATAAATCATGCTCCAACTTCATCACATAACGGTTCACCATACGTGCATGCTTTGGGAATCACAAACTTTAACACAACTATTCCTAAAATTCACAACTACCCAACCAGCATGACTCTAATATTACCATCCTCATATCTCAAAACAATCATCAAGCATCAAACTTCTCATAGTATTCAATGCACTTTCTATGCTAGTTTTATTATACCCAACTTGGATGCCCATCATATTAGGACCAATTTTATAACCATAGAAAATACCATGCTGTTCTAAAAGACTCAAAATAATATAAGTGAAGCATGAGAGATCAATAATTTCTACAAAATAAAAACACCACCGTGCTCTAAAAAGGTATAAGTGAAGCACTAGAGCAAATTACAAAGTACTCCGAAAGATATAAGTTAAGATCAATGAGTAGTTGAATAATTATGCAAGTATGTGAAGACTATCTAACATTTAAGAATTTCAGATCTTGGTATATTATTCAAACAGCAAGCAAAACAAAAGAAAGTAAAATAACGCTCCAAGCAAAACACATATCATGTGGTGAATAAAAATATAGCTCCAAGTAAAGTTACCGATGAAAGAAGACGAAAGAGGGGATGCCATCCGGGGCATCCCCAAGCTTAGGCACTTGGTTGTACTTGAATATTACCTTGGGGTGCCTTGAGCATCCCCAACCTTAGGCTCTTGCCACTCCTCTTCACAACACAAAACTCAACAGAAAACTCGTAAGCTCCATTAGTATAAGAAAATAAATCATCACTTAGGTACTGTTGTGAACTCATTCTAAATTCATATTGGTGTAATATATACTGTATTCCAACTTCTCTATCATTCATACCCTCCGATACTACTCATAGATTCATCAAAATAAGCAAACAACACATAGAAAACAGAATCTGTCAAAAACATAACAGTCTGTAGTAATCTGTATCAAACATATACTTATGTAACTCCAAAAATCCTACCAAATTAGGAAAACCTGGGAAATTTGTGTACCAATCCATATAAAAACGGATCAGATAAAAATAACTTTTCTATGAATTATGAAAACTAATTTACTGGGTGCAAAAGTTTCTGATTTTCAGCAGAATCAACACAACTATCACCGTAAGCTGTCCTAAAGGTCTTACTTGGCACTTTATTGAAACGAAAAGCTATTAAACATGATTACTACAGTAGCATAATCATGTGGACACACAAAAATAGTAAAGGTAAATATTGGGTTGTCTCCCAACAAGCGCTTTTCTTTAATGCCTTTCTAGCTAGGCATGATGATGACAATGACGCTCACATAAAAGAAAAGAATTCAAACATAACGGGAGCATCATGAAGCATATGACTAGCACATTTAATTCTAACCCACTTCCTATGCATAGGGATTTTGTGAGCAAACAACTTATGGGAACAACAATCAACTAGCATAGAAAGGCAAAACAAGCATAACTTTAAAACTTTAAGCACATAGAGAGGAAACTTGATATTATTGCAATTCCTACAAGCATATGTTCCTCCCTCATAATAATTTTCAGTAGCATCATGAATGAATTCAACAATATAACCAGCACATAAAGCATTCTTTTCATGATCTACTTGCATAGAAATTTTACTACTCTCCACATAAGCAAAATTCTTCTGATTCAGAATAGTGGGAGTATCATAAGAGACTCGAATACTATAAATTGTTTCCATATTAAAAGAGTAATGTTCATAAAAAGGGTAATCATAATCATGACAAGTTTTATAAATATAATCATCACTACTTTTTATATCATAAGTTTCATCACAATAATCATCATAAGTAACAACTTTGTCCTCATCAAAATCAATTGAAACCTCTTCCAAAATAGTGGATTCATCACTAAATAAAGTCATGACCTCTCCAAGTCCACTTTCATAAACATTATAAGATTCAACACCCTCCAAAATAGTGGGATCATTACTTCCTAAAGTTGACACTCTTCCAAACCCACTTTCATCAATATAACCATCATAAATAGGAGGCATGCTATCATCATAATAAATTTGCACATCAAAACTTGGGAGGACAAAAATAACATCTTCATTAAACATAGCATCCCCAAGCTTGGGACAAACATTAATTGAAGCAAATATATTCTCAAATATGTCATCCTCATCAAACATAGCTTCCCCATGCTTGGGCCTTTTCATATCATAAGCATAATCACTCTCATCATTAATAGTATGGATAGCACCAATAGTATAGCAATTATCATCATCACAATGAGTAATAGGAGCAACATTATTTGAGAGGGATACCTTTCTACCTTTGCTTCTCCGTCTTTCCTTTTTCTTCTTCACATCATGTGTGGGTTTAACCCTCTTTTTGAGCTCCTTATTAATGAGATTGGTTGAATAGAAGGCTCCTCCTCGTTACCTGATTCATCATAAGAAATAATAGGAGGATATTGGGAAGTCTCTTCTCTTTCATTAGTATTCTGGAATATGCTTAGTTATACGTTTCATTTCTTCATAACCCAAAAGCAAACTTAGTTCATTATGATGCACAAGGGAAATCAAGTCATCACAATTTTTGGACAGGATTCGATCATGAAACAATTTGCATCGGAGATTTAAATGACCACATTCATTGCAAAGTTCACAAGTATGGCAAAGAAATTTTAAATTTTCAGCACAAACATCTAGCCTTTCTTGCAACTATTTGGTTTCTAAATACTTATGCCTCTTGCAAAATCTATCTTCCCTATTTGGTGTGCACTTGCAAACTCTATGCACTCCACAAAAATTGACATGCTTATAAGAGACATTTTCATCATGACTAGTGCAATCATCATTAGTACCATGGATATTCAAAGAGTTCATACTAACAACATTGCAATCATGACCCTCATTCAAAGATTTAGTGCCAAAATTTTTATAGACTTCTTCTTCTAGCAATTGAGCACAATTTTCCTTTCCAGCATTCTCATGAAAGATATTAAAAAGATGAAGCGTATGAGGCAAACTTAATTCCATTTTTTGTAGTTTTCTTTTATAGACTAAACTAGTGACAAAACAAGAAACAAAAAGATTCAATTGCAAGATCTAAACATATACCTTCAAGCACTCACCTCCTCGGCAACGGCGCCAGACAAGAGCTTGATGTCTACTACACAACCTTCTTCTTGTAGACGTTGTTGGGCCTCCAAGTGCAGAGGTTTGTAGGACAATAGCCAATTTCCCTCAAGTGGATGACCTAAGGTTTATCAATCCGTGGGAGGCATAGGATGAAGATGGTCTCTCTCAAACAACCCTGCAACCAAATAACAAAGAGTCCCTTGTGTCCCCAACACACCCAATACAATGGTAAATTGTATAGGTGCACTAGTTCGGCGAAGAGATGGTGATACAAGTGCAATATGGATGGTACATATAGGTTTTTGTAATCTGAAAATATAAAAACAACAAGGTAGCAAGCGATAAAAGTGAGCAGAAAGGTATTGCAATGCTAGGAAACAAGGCCTAGGGTTCATACTTTCACTAGTGCAAGTTCTCTCAACAATAATAACATAACCGGATCATATAACTATCCCTCAACATGCAACAAAGAGTCACTCCAAAGTCACTAATAGCGGAGAACAAACGAAGAGATTATTGTAGGGTACGAAACCATTTCAAGTTATCCTTTCTGATCGATCTATTCAAGAGACTGTAGTAAAATAACACGAAGCTATTCTTTCTGTTCGATCTATCCTGGAGTTCATACTAGAATAACACCTTAAGACACAAATCAACCAAAACCCTAATGTCACCTAGATACTCCAATGTCACCTCAAGTATCCGTGGGCATGATTATACGATATGCATCACACAATCACAGATTCATCTATTCAACCAACACAAAGTACTTCAAAGAGTGCCCCAAGTTTCCACCGAAGAGTCAAGACGAAAACTTGTGCCAACTCCTATGCATAAGTTCATTGAACCCGCAAGTTGATCACCAAAGCATACATCAAGTAGATCACGTGAATATCCCATTGTCACCGCGGATAAGCACGACAAGACATACATCAAGTGTTCTCAAATCCATAAAGACTCAATCCGACAAGATAACTTCAAAGGGAAAACTCAATCCATTACAAGAGAGTGGAGGGGGAGAAACATCATAAGATCCAACTATAATAGCAAAGCTCGCGGTACATCAAGATCGTACCATCTCAAGAACACGAGAGAGAGAGAGAGAGAGAGAGATCAATCACATAGCTACTGGTACATACCCTTAGCCCCGAGGGTGAACTACTCCCTCCTCATCATGGAGAGTGTCGTGATGATGAAGATGGCCACTGGTGATGGATTCCCCCTCCGGCAGGGTGGCGGAACGGGCCCCCGAGATGTTTTTGGTGGCTACAGAGGCTTGCGGCAGTGGAACTCACGATCTATTGTGCTCCTCGATGTTTTTGGGGTATATAGATATATATAGGTGAAAGACGTCGGTCAGGGGAGCCACGAGGGGTCCACGAGGCTGGGGGCGCACCTAGGGGGTAGGGCGCGCCTCCCTGCCTCGTGGCTTCCTCATTGCTTCCCTGAAGTATACTCCAAGTCTCCTGGATTGCTTCCGTTCCAAAAATAACTCTCCCGAAGGTTTCATTCGATATTCCTTTTCTGTGAAACACTGAAATAGGCAAGAAAACAGCAATCTGGGCTGGGCCTCCGGTTAATAGGTTAGTCCCAAAAATGATATAAAAGTGTATAGTAAAGCCCATACACATCCAAAACGGGTAATATAATAGCATGGAACAATAAAAAATTATAGATACGTTGGAGACGTATCAGTGCGTTGGTTGCAAATTAAAATTTTCCTATGCGCAATACAACCAAGAACATGCTACGGGAGATGGATCACAGATCGTTACCAATAGACACAAAGTGCCGTCCAGTGGAAGATGAGTTGGGGTAGCGCGTCAATATGGATCATCTCGTCCTCGTCCGATCTCCCTTGAACAGTCGGTCGTCCGATCGCATGTCGAAATTCACCGGAGCGGCTCAGGTGCACCGCCTCTAACGGTATCCACGCGTGCAGCAGGAACACCGTGCGGCGGAATGCTAGGTCCGATCACACTGCCGACAATGAGTGGAGGTGGCTATTCGCAACACATGCAAACCCTAGTGACAGCACCGAAGCAATCAACCACATGAGTGTGCCGCACCCCCACTTAATATAGGCATCCGTTGTGGGCTCAACGCTTGGGCCTCACACGGATCCTAAAGCCCAAAGTCAATTCGGCATGGAGCTAAGTCTGAGTAGGATCACACCTCACTCATGGAGTCGGACGGAGCCTCACATGTTCCTTCCCTTAAGCACGCGATCCCTTAGGTTCAAGTCGGCTTGGTCGCAGGTCAGATCACCACTGACCTGCTCGGCTGGTAGCGGCCTCTAGCAAGGCATGCTGACCACCAAGTAGACAATGAGGATGGTTGGTGAACCTGTACAACACACTTCTATTCCTTGTGGCACACGATATATGTTGTCGGGCTCAAGGCGAGTCTGTCATCCTTGTGCTAGCCAGACCTCTTTCTTGTTCTAGTGATGCCGACCACAAACCGGATTATGTCATAATCCTTGTCACATGGCCATGCTTATCCTGGTCGGATCACACGAGGGGCCCAAAGTATATCTCCCCTAATCGGAGGGGCAAATCCGATCTTGCTCGATAATGTCTCGCAGCATGGGTCTAGACAAGCCTGAAACCTACATTTTTAACTACCTAGTCACGGAGTAGCGTTTGGTCGGACCAAAGCAAGTCTGTCACCATCCTGAGTACATGTGCCAGCTCAGGTCTTGGGATATACTCCCTCTGTTCCTTTATATAAGGTGTATTTGTTTTTTCAAAAGTCAAACGAGTGCAAGTTTAACCAAGTTTTGAGAAAAATATATCAATATCCACAATATGAAATTTATATCATTTGATCCATCATGAAAGGTAGTTTCATATTTTATCTATTAGGTATTGTAGATGTTTCTATTTTGTTCTATAACCTTGGTCAAACTTTTAAATGGTTGACTTGCACGGAAACCAATGCACCTTATATTTTGGAACGGAGGGAGTATAATGTATGTGGTACTAGAGATTCACAGATGACATATCGCTGCGTCTCATAGTTGGGTCTATCCGACTCGGACCTTACCTCAACTCGGATTCGACTACGTCGAATTCAACTAGATCGTTTCGAGTCCATATTATCAGGTTAGCATCCAATGCTCCATGGCTAGTGAGAGCAAGCCTTCGACCATGTCATATGATAGTCTAGTCGACTACGCGTCCACACAGCCCTTTCAACTAGGGACCTTTTAGGACAGTCATCATACAATGCATAGTCCCACAAACAAGTCACATACTTGCTGTTACACATCATTGGTAATGTCCAAGAACTATCTTTATTCATAAACACATAGGAAATATCATCATACATGACTGCCTGTAGGGCATATCTTCAATAGTCTCCCACTTGCACTAGAGTCAATCAAATAGACATCAAATGCCCATGGCTCTAACGTGCCCCTCATGCTTGGGTTGTGGAAGCCGCTTAGTCAACGGATCCGCAACATTTTGCATCCGTGTGAATTTTGCATAACTCTACATCACCATTATTCACGATCTTTCGTATCAGGTGATATTTCCGATCTATGTGTCTAGCCTTGTGGTGATTCCTCGGCTCCTTGGCTTGTACGATGGCACCAGAGTTATCATAATAAAGGTCCAACAGTTTTACCGAGGCTAAGAAAATACCAAGATCATCCAGAAACTTCCGGATCCAAATACATTGCTTTGTAGCTTCACATGTCGCAATGTATTCGGCTTCTATGGTAGAATCGGCCACCGTATCTTGCTTGGAACTCATCCAGCTCACAGCTCCTCCTTTCATGACAAACACGAATCCAGACTTTGATTGATAATCATCTCTGTCGGTTTGGAAACTAGCATCGGCATAACCCTTTACCCAGAGCTCCTCCTCACCTCCATAAACTAGAAACATTTCCTTAGTCATTTTCAGGTACATTAGAATATTCTTGACCACTGCCTAGTCTGTCTCACCGAGGTTGGCCTGATACCTGCTTGTTAGCCTTATTACAAAAGTAGCATCAGGCCTTGTACATATCATGGCATACATGATGGATACGATTGCCGAGGCATATAGAATCCTACTCATCCTGTTTCGCTCATCATATGTCGAAGAACTCTGAGTCTCGCTTAGCCTTATACCATGTGAGAGTGGCAAGAACCACTACTGGAATCAGCTACTTTGCCATCAGCCAGATCTTTGCCGTCAGCTAGCTGACGGCAAAGAAGCTCTTTGACATCAGCTACCGTAAAGCAGACGGCAAAGAAATGGCAGACGGCAAAGAATCTCTTTGCCATGAGCCGTTTCTTTGCCGTCCGCCAGCTGACGGCAAAGAATCTTTGCTGTCCGCCAGCTGACGGCAAAGAGGGAGGTGTCCCCCACCCACACCCGTTTTAAAAAAAACTTAACACTCCCACCTCTTTGCCGTCCGCTAGCGGACGACAAAGAGAGACAACGGCGGATGGAAAAGAGTTGCAGACGGCAAAGAGCCGAGTAACTAACGGCCGCCACCCCCTGCCCGTTACTCTCCCTTCTCTTCCTCTCTCCTCCCCGACACCCCACCCTAGATCCACCGCCGCCCCCGCCCCTGCCGCCCGGCGCCGCCACCCCCCCCCGCCCCATCA
>NC_057798.1:297813259-297813755 GCF_018294505.1 Triticum aestivum | reverse complement strand
GCTCCGGTGAGGGACTACTACTTTTTTTCCAGTTTTTTTTCATTTTTTTGCTGTTTAATTGTTAGTGCTAGATTGTGTTAGTGTTAGTGTTAGAAAAGAATTAGAAGAAGTAGAAGAAGTAGAAGTAGTAGAAGTAGTAGAAGTAGTAGAAAGATGAAAAAAGAAGAAGAAGAAAAGAAGTAGAAGAATTGGAAGAAGAAGAAAAAAAGAAACGAAAAGAAGTAAAAAATTAGAAAGAAGATGAAAGAAGAAGAAGAAGAAAGGAAAGAAGAAGAAGAAGAGAAAGAAAGAAGAAGAAGTAAGGAAAGGATAGAAGGAAACACCCCGATCGACCCCCTGACCCCCTGACCCCGACACCCCGACCCACTGACCCCTGACCCCGACACCCTGACCCGGACACCACACCATGACAACGACATGACACCCAGACACCCCGACACCTGACCCCCCGAGGCCAACATGGTCTTATATTTGTGAATTATTAGTTAGGTCATAT
>NC_057798.1:297761729-297813055 GCF_018294505.1 Triticum aestivum | reverse complement strand
ACACCACACCCCGACAACGACACGACACCTAGACACCCCGACATCCAACCCCCCGAGGCCGACAAGGTCTTATATTTGTGAATTATTAGTTAGGTCATATATTTTTCGATTTTGTTATGAAAAAACATCATATATAATTGTGTTGATCGGGTTGATTTAAATGTGCAGTTGTTTCACCGCTGCGAGGTTTGGTGTTCGACGACCTCGCCGTGCGTTTGACGAGCTCTGCCCCTTCGTTCGTGGGTGAGCAAAAATGACATGTCCTCCTCCCCCATTAATTATTTGCTCTGCCCCGGTGTTCGTGCCGACGAAACTTGATAGCTAGCTATATATGTGTCTTGAATCATCAATATGCGTAACCAATATGAATCTCCCATTTGAAAGCATCATAGTTATAAATATGCATGCATTTGCATATTTATAACCTTGATTCTTTCGGATTGTCCAACGCTATCCATGGACAGCCCGAGTATGTGTAGATTGGGTTCGTTTTCCCATATGCTTTGCTCCGGATACGACGCATAAATTTCGTCAGTGCCTCCCCTGTTGTTCTCCGGGTACACATCCTCTCTGTTTATTGCAGAGACATGTATCAGGAGAACAACGGGGAGGTGCTGCCAAAATTTTGCGTCGGATCCGGAGCATAGCATGGGAAAATGAACCCACTCTAGACATACTCGGGTGGGATTAGGACCTATCATTACCTATTAGAGTGTAGGTTGCATGGACGTAATAAAATTGACAAAGTAGATCAACTGATGAATATATACATGGTGAATTATATATATAATTGTTGTGTGTCCAGTAGCTCTGAAAGTCAAGATGAGTGATCGTGTGTGGATGTATACCCAGAACAAATGGAGCGCTGAATGGTTCACAAAAACCAAGGGGTTTGTGCAAGCCGCATTTGCAAATGGCCAGAGGAAAACTTGGTGCCCCTGTTTCCGATGCGGCAATTGGTAAAAGAGGACAGAGGCTGAAATGGGTAAACACCTGCAGAAGAATGGTTTTACGCCCGATTATACGGTGTGGGCATTTCATGGTGAGTCTGCCCAACGTGACCGAGCTGAGGTGGATCATCGTCGCACCGACGAGCATGGTACCGGGATGGAAAACATGGTGCAAGACTATGATGATGCTCGGGATTCGGACGTGGAGATGGAGGAATCTGCAAAGGCCTTCAATGAAATGTTGGAGTCTTCAAAACGTCCGCTCCACGAGCACACTGAGCTTTGTCAGTTGGATGCCATCTCACAAGTAATGGCTTTGAAGGCTCAGTTCAACTTGGGCAGAGAATGCTATGACGCAATTATGACAGTATTTGGACGCTTTCTACCCAAAGGCCATGTAATGCCTGCAAACCTATACCAGTCGGACAAAATCCTCCGTGCACTGAAGATGCCCTATGAGAAGATACATGCCTGTGAGAAAGGATGTGCCTTATTTAGGCTTGACTATGCGGACTTGAACTATTGTCCCATTTGCAAGTCTTCCAGGTATATTGTGGTAGACAACGGTACGGGTGAGAAGACACAGACCAAAATCCCTGTTAGTGTTCTTCGGTATATGCCAATCGTACCAAGACTTCAACGTCTTTTCATGGTCGAAGAGACGGCCAGACAGATGACATGGCACAAAACAGGCAAAAGAACCGAACTAGATGCAGATGGGAATCTGATGATGGTACACACATCGGATGGTTTTGCGTGGAAAAAGTTTGATGAATTACATGCTGACAAAGTGGCAGATCCGAGGCATCCTCGAGTCGGCATCAGCACCGATGGGTTTAGTGTGTTTGGTATGACGGCAGCCCAATAGAGTTGTTGGCCCGTATTTGTCTTTCCACTCAATCTCCCCCCCCCCCGAACAGATTATGCAAAGAAAGAACATTTTCCTGACGTTGATAATTCCAGGGCCCAACTATCCGTGGAAAAATATGAATGTGTACATGCAGCCGCTTAAGGACGAATTGCAAGAAGCCTGGGATAATGGGTTCAAGACATACGACGACTATAGCAAACAAAACTTCATAATGCGTGTCTGGTACATGTACTCGACGCATGACTTGCCGGCGTATGCACTACTCGTTGGCTGGTGTGTGCATGGAAGGTTCCCGTGCCCCACATGCAAGGGAGCTCTTGAGTTTCGTTGGCTTCAGGCCGGTCGCAAGTTTTCTTGCTTCGACATGCATAGACAGTTCCTGGATCCTCGCCATAAGTTTAGGAAAGACAAGAAGAACTTCATCAGAGGTAGAGTTGTAAAAAACTCTGCACCACCTGCATTGACAGGCCAACAGACCCTAGATGAGTTAAACGCTCTCGAGCCAGATCTAGAGCGTCCAGGGTACTTCAAGGGGTACAATTCTGAGCACGCCTGGACTCACAAAACATGCTTATGGGATCTGCCTTACTCCAAAGACCTCCTTTGCCCACACAACATCGACGTGATGCACACTGAGAAGAATATCGCCGAGGCACTTTTTGGTACATTGTTCGACATAGATGGGAAGTCAAAGGATAATACTAAGGCTAGAGTCGATCTGGAGGTGCTATGTGATAGGCCGTTACAAAACATGAAAGAACCGAAAGGAAAGCAGAACTGGACGAAGCCAAAGGCATGGTTCAATCTTGGAAGGCCAGCTATGAGGGAAATTATCTTGTGGGTGAAAATGCAGTTGATGTTCCCCGATGGGTATGCAGCGAATCTTAAGAGGGGAGCGAGTCTTGATAAATTGAAGATATTTGGTCTCAAGAGTCATGATTGGCACATATGGATTGAGCGGGTAATGCCGGTGATGTTGCATGGCTTCATCCCTGAGGATGAATGGCTAGTACTGGCAGAACTCAGCTATTTCTTCCGTGTTCTTTGTGCTAAAGAACTATCGCCTGGCGTGCTAGAAGAAATGGAAGAGTTGGCGCCAGAGTTGATCTGCAAGTTAGAGAAGATCTTTCCATCGGGCTTCTTTAATCCAATGCAGCATTTGATTTTGCATCTCCCGACCGAGGCAAGATTGGGGGGGGGGCATGCAAAATCGTTGGTGCTACCCAACTGAGAGGATGCAGAAGACGCTTCGAGAAAAATGTAAAAATAAACGTAGAATTGAAGCATCTATGGCTGAGGCATTCATCACTGAGGAGGTGGCAAACTTCGTGACAGCACACTACGAAACCAAAAATCGTCATTTGCATAATCTGAAGCCTCGGTACAATGCTGACGAGCCTAAAAAGGGTGGATCCAACCTCAGCCTATTCAAAGGGAATCTCGCACCAGCCAGTGTTTCAAATCCAGTATATTTGGATAATGAAGAATGGCGTACCATTTCGTTGTATATCTTCAACAACCTGATAGAAGTGCGGCCGTACATCGAGTAAGTTCTCGGTACATTGTTTCTCAACTTCTATTTCCGTTTGAACTGCTCTTATTCCTAGATATTTCATACAGTCGATACGTCGCCCTATTCTCGTATGGAGCGATGATCCAAAAGGATTCCGTCGAAGAGTATGAGCTTCTCGCAAAGCAAGGAGGCGGCTATCCCGGTTTCATCTCTTGGTTCAAACAAACGGTAAATTCTATTAGACAATTTCATTTCATTTGCTAATCTGTGCGTAATGCAACAATCCTTTCATATTAAACTTGTAGGCTAATTCAGAGTCTATGGACGCCGAATTGAGATAAGTCGCTAATGGTTTTGACTATAAGGTCCGTTCATTTGACAAATACGACATCAACGAGTATCGTTTTCGTACCTATGGCAAAGAGCTATCTATGGCCGACCAAAAGTCTACAAATTGTTGTGTATCTGCCATCGGCGAAGGAGGTACCGAGTATTATGGGAGAGTTGAAGCAATTTACGAACTTCTATTCTATGGTGAAAACCCACCAAATGTCGTAGTCTTCAAATGTTATTGGTTTCAGCCGAAGGAGACTAGAAGGACTCATGAACATATAGGGCTAGTTGAAATCAACCAAAGCACCCATTTAGATGTTCCTGATGTCTATATTACGGGTCAACAGGCGACCCAAGTATTCTATCTACCCTGGGCCTACCAAACTAATGCAAATCTGAAAGGTTGGGATGCCATTTATGAAGTGTCGCCACATGCTAGACTATCTCCCCCAAAGGAAGAGGATTATGAAGACTATAACCCAGACACATATGAAGGAGAATTCTTCCAAGAGACACGTCTTTCCAAAAAGCGTTTCAAGAACCGGTATACTTCACCCCAAAACATTGAAGTAGACAGCGAGAGTGAATCCCACATCACCCCAGAGGAGGAACAAGAAGAGCCGGAACAAGAAGAGGTTACTGCTGTGGACGACCTCTCAATGCTTGACCGATTACGAAAAGGTGGCCTTCCACATGTTGATGCCACTGAACCCTATGAGCCCGTCATTGATTATAGTGATGATGATGATTATGCATTTATTGATGATACTGATCGAGATTATTAGTAGTGTCAGGTATTCAATTTTTTTATGTTGTACTTGATGATGATACACTTAAGTGATATACATATTATTATTCATGTCGGTATTTTTTTATGTTGTACTAATTTCGTTTACTCTTTGTCATGGCAGGTGTTGAAAGATGGAAGGGGAGCCGACTGAGGCCAAGGACAAACGTGCCCAAATTGAAGGTGTGCCACACCATCAAGGTAGCTCCAGCTTATATCAGTTCGGGCGGAATTGGGTATGTGGTTTGCTTCATGATTAATGCAATTCATTCATCATGCTAGCTTGAGCCCTTTAATTACTAATTTACTTTGTTTCTCTCTTTCAGGCATGCTACAATAAGACGGATAAGGTGCCAGAGGGGTACGACCTGTATGCCATGGCCCACACTGCCTCTTACAAGCAAGTCAATGGGAAGGCAAGGAAAGGGGAGGAGTTTAACCCGAGCCAGATTCCCTACAATCCAGAGCAGGTGATGATATCTAGTGGCGGGAGGTCCCGTGGCTCCATAGCCATTGATCCAGAGATTGCTCCTGAGAGCACGGTGAGTTTAATTTGAATGGACGTTACTTGCTAGTCTTAACATTTGAGTGGCATCATGCTAACGAAACATTGGAAATGATCTTTGGTGCAGCGTAACTCCACACAAGCATCACACGATCCTTCTCCAGCTACTGGCATGAGCCAGCCCGCTCCCACACCTCCATGATCAAGGTAAGTTTCTCTAGTTTTTTGCTTAACAAATGCATAAAGACCTAGACTTAGATTTATTTCATCCAATATGCTTACCTTAATGACCTAGAGTAAGCTTCTTTTCCTGCAAAATGACTTAATAAGCTTACTGACCTCCAAAACCAGCCATTTTACCTAAGTTAGCTCTAAAACAATCTATACGTAGCTTTGTTTCCTCCAAAATAACCTAAGTTAGTTATAATATGCTTAGTTCACTAGGTTTTCTCAATAATGACATGTACTTACCTTACTTATGTAAAAAATGGCATAATTAGCTTAGTTCCTACGTTAGCTCTAAAATGATGCATTTTACCTAAGTTAGCTCATAAACGATCCATTTCACCTAAGTTACCACACAAACGATGGCATGCTTCTTCTTCTAGTCTTCTTCTTCTAGTCACCTTTTCCTAACTTTCTTATTTGCCATTTTGCAGATTTCATTCACTTCTCGGAAGCTAGCTTGCTATGATGGAGTGCTTGTTTTTTATTTCATTCCCTTCTAGTATTCTTCTAGCTTGCTACGATGGAACTTGCTATCTTGATGAAACTTTGCATTGTAATATGTATGTGCAACTTCCTAATGGTTGCAACTTATGTGTATGTGCAACTTGCTATGTATGAATGGATGGAACTATATATGTATGTACGCTGAAACTTATTTGTTGTTAAATAGCCCTGTGAAATATATCTATATATGTCATATATATTTGCTGTGAAAATTGTTGGATTAAAAAAACAGAAAAAAGAGACAATATGCAGGATCTTTGCCGTCTGCCACCGATGACAAAGGGTTCTTTGCCATCAGCAGCGGACGGCAAAGAGGACACGTGGCAGGCAACTGTGCTTCCTGGGAGGCTGACCAATTTGGTCAGTTTGCCTACAGTGGCTGACGACAAAGAGGAAAAAACTTTGCCTACAGCGGCGGACGGCAAAGGACTGCCGTGTAGTGACGTCGGCTGACATCATTCGGCGGACGGCAAAGGCCTTCCGAAGTTTGCCGTCAGCGGCGGACGGCAAAGGCCTTCCGTTAACCACCTAACAGAGTAACAACGCATTTATTGCCGTCCGCATTCTTTGCCGTCCGCTGCTGATGGCAAAGGCCCCTTTGCCGTCAGCCGCCCGAAGCAGACGGCAACGTAGCTCTTAGCCGTCCCATACTTTGTCGTCCATTTTTGTCGTCCGCCGCGGACGGCAAAGACCTTTGCCGTCCGCTATCCATGCCTTTGCCGTCTGCCGTGGCAGATGGCAAAGTAGCTGATTCCTGTAGTGAACCCTTTATTCTCCTCACTCATGTTGAACCGCTTCAACACTTTATCTATGTATGTGCTCTGGCTTAAGCCGAGCAACCTCCTCGATCTATCTATATAGATATTGATGCCTAATATATACACTGCCTCATCAAGGTCCTTCATCGAAAAATTGCCATTCAATGACTTGACCGAGTTCAGCATCGAAACATCGTTTTCGATCAACAATATGTCGTCCACATACAAGATCAAAAACACTATCAAGCTCCCACTTAACTTCTTGTATAAACAAGCGCCCTCTTCACTTTTGATGAAACCGAGACCAGTGAAGACCTCATCAAAATGAATGTTCCAACTCCGAGATGTTTGCCTCAACCCATAAATGGATCTCTTGAGCTTGCATACCTTACTAGTGCTAGTCGGATCGACAAAAACCTCGTGTTGTATCATATACAGGTCCTCTGTTAAATTTCCGTGAAGGAAAGCCGTTTTTGACATCCATCTGCCGTATCTTGTAACCGAAATATGTAGCTATAGCTAGTACGATCCTCACCGACTTCGGCATCGCTATCGTGGAGTAAGTTTTGCCCTAGTCAATTCATTGAACTTGTCCATAACCTTTAGCGACAAGCCGAGCTTTGTGGATCTGAACATTTCCATCCAAATTGGTTTTCTTCTTAAAGACCCATTTTCAACCAATGGCCGTTACGCCAGGTAGCGGATCAACCAACTCCCAGACTTGATTCTCATCCATGGACTTTAACTCGGATCTCATGGCCTCCAGCCATGCCTTGAAATCTGGCTCACCATCACTTCTGCATATGTGGTCGTCTTGTCGCTTTCTAGCAACAACACATCATGCACTATGCACAATCTTTCCGACCTCTGTGGTTCCAGTACCTCTTCCACTACGGGTTCCCCGACTGACTTCGGTATGATCTCATCACCAGTCGAGCCGTCCCTCGAGTGGTCCTCAAATTTCTTTGAGTCGAACCGTCCTCCCACTAGCCTCCCGACTGGGAAATTCTTTCTCAACAAAAACCCCGTTCCGAGCAACAAACACTTTGTTCTCCTCCCGGTTGTAGAAGCTATATCCCAATGTTTCCCTCGGATATCCAAAGAATATGAATTTATCCGGCTTGGTGTAAGATTGTCTGACATAAGTTGCCTGACAAATGCTTCACAACCCCCAATCTTTAGAAAAGACAAACTGGGACTCTTCCCGGTCCACATCTCATGTGGTGTCTTTTCTACGGATTTTGATGGTACCCTGTTAAGTGTGAAAGCTGCAGTTTCTAGAGCCTATCCCCAGAATGACAAGGGTAAATCCGATTTGCTCATCATAGACCGGACAATGTACAAAAAGGTTGTCACGCCCAATATGTGACCCTATCCTAACGAAACTCGAAGGTCCCACCAAGGATAGAAGCGCATATTGGTGACGCTTTTGCAAAGTGGATATCATTACATCATACCATTACATAATAGTTGGGGATACATACAAGAGGCAAACAATGCACATGAATACAACAACACAATACATAAGAGCAACATCCAACTACGGATGAAACACAAACAGAAACTCAAATGACATCCACCCTGCTAGCCCAGGCTGCCGACCAGGAACCTATCCCCTGATCGAAGAAGAAGCAGAAGAAGAACTCCAAAACAAGCAAGCATCGCTCGCATAACCTGCACCTGCAACTGTTGTAGTAGTAATCTGTCAGCCACGAGGACTCAGCAATCCCATTACCATGTGTATCAAGACTAGCTAAGCTTAATGGTTAAAGGAATGGATAAGTGTTGAGGTTGCAGCAACGTCTAAGCATATATGGTGGCTAACATACGCAAAATAAGAGTGAGAAGAGAAGCAAACGAAATGGTGGAGAAGCTAGAAGTGATTAAGGAGTGATCCTGAAACTACTTACGCACAATCATAACACAAAGACTGTGTTCACCTCCCTAACTCCGCCGAAAAGAGACCATCACGGCTACACACGTGGTTGATGCATTTTAAATCGAATCTGGTGTCAAGTTCTCTACAACTGGATATTAACAAATTTCCATTTGCCACATAACTGTGGGCATGGCTTCCAAAAGATAATACCCTGCAGGGGTGTCCCAACTTAGCCCATCACAAGCTCTCACAGTCAACGAAGGATATACCTTCTCCCAGGAAGACCCGATCAAACTCGGAATCCCGGTTTACAAGACATTTCGACAATGGTAAAACAAGACCAGCAAAGCCGCCCGATGTGCCTACAAATCCCGATAGGAATCGCACGTACCTCGTTTTCAGGGCACACCGGATAAGTCAAGCTACGAGTAAAACCAGCCCTCAAGTTTCCCCGAGGTGGCCCCGCAGGTTGCTTGGTTCGGACCAACACTCAAAGGAGCACTGGCCCGGGAGGGGTTAAATAAAGATGACCCTCGGGCTTCGGAAACCCAAGGGAAAAGGCTTAGGTAGGCAAATGCTAAAACCAAGGTTGGGCCTTGCTGGAGGAGTTTTATTCAAAGCGAACTGTCAAGGGGGTCCCATAAATCACCCAACCGCGTGAGGAACGCAAAATCAAGGAACATAACACCGGTATAACGGAAACTAGGGAGGCAAGAGTGGAACAAAACACCAGGCATAAGGCCGAGCCTTCCACCCTTTACCAAGTATATAGATGCATTAATTAAATAAGAGATATTGTGATATCCCAACATAATCCTGTCCCTCATGGAGCAATCTTCGACTTCATCTACAACTAACAATGCTATAAGAGGGGCTCAGCAAAAGCGGTAACATAGCCAAGCAACGGTTTGCTAGGAAGGTTGTAAAAGGTTAGAGGCTGACATGGCAATTTGGGAGGCTTCATGAACAAGTGATGGGTAGCGCAGCATAGCGATGGAACGAAGCAACTAGCATAGCAATGATAGTAGTGAGATCCAAGGTGACGGTCATCTTGCCTGAAATCCCGCTAGGAAGAAGAATGAGTCCATGAAGAAGATGATGCCACGAAGACGAACCAAGCGTAGATGAACGAATCCTCCCAATCGCAACGAACCAGGAACTATCGAGAAGGAGCACAACCGGAAAGAAGCAAACAACATGGTAAACACACAACACATAACAAGGCATGATGCTCAACCAAGTATGATGCACGACAAGGCTACATGAAGCTACTCATGGCAATAGATGATGCATACAAGAGCAACATATCAAAGCAAGTTTAAATGAGGCCGGAAACAACATGTAACAATTCCGGTAAGTCCTCATATGCAAATTTCGAAATTGGTCCAGATCTAAACAAACCTTATGTTCAAGTTGTTAAACAGCAAGTTAAGATGCACCAAGATGATCTACACGAAATTCTAGTCAGGTTACATATAAAGTTCATTTAGTTCGGAGCTACGGCGTAGAAGATATGAGCAAAACAAGTTAAACATGGCATTGATGCAAAATGCATACAAACATCAAGCAAACACATTCAAAACAAGGATGCAACAAGGTAACATGAAACTATATGCAAAATTAAGCAAGTTCCATATAGAGCACACTCAAACGGAGCAACGGTTCAACACATACACATGAAACAAGTTTAAAGGACATGCTGTCGAAAACAACAACTAGGCATCTGTCGGATTTAGGGTTCTGGCAGACCCTTGAGGTTTGAACACTGGGGTGCGCGCGGAGGTTTCGCCTTCTACCTACCTGTTCCTCGCTGAATCGCTAGGTTCTAAACTACGAGAAGAATAACACAAGAGACACAGGGTTTATACTGGTTCAGGCCACCATTGTGGTGTAATACCCTACTCCAGTGTGGCGTGGTGGATTGCCTCTTGGGCTGATGATGAACAATACAAGGGAGAACAGCCTCACGAGGGTCTGTTCTTGTGGTGGCATTGTCCCTTTGGAGGGGTTGATTCTAGATGCCTATCTTATCTCCTGATTCCTATCCGGATGCCTCTACCCTGTGGGTGGATACTCCTATTTATAGGCAAAGGCCCTGGGCCTCTTCCCAAATATTGAGCGGGAAGGGCGCCAACAGTTGGCCATTTTGAAGGGGAACATCTAGTACACTTATCCTGACTAAAGTTGGTCCTCGCTTGTCAAAGGCTCTGGTGGTGACGCCGACTTGGGCTCCACGGTGACCTCCATCCTGCCGTTGGACTGGTCTTGGTCTTGTTGCACCGAAATGGATGCCTTTGCTTGTTGCTCTCACCTGCGCTTGCTCCCCTTGCACCAAAAAGGAAAGAAGGACACTGCGCGGGCTGGCGCCTGGTTGGCACCCTTGGTCGTCATGGCTTGCGTCATGGGCACCTCGCGAGGTACCCCGCCTTGAACTCTTTGCCTCCTCGTGAGCCAGCCTGACGAGGACGTGCCTGAGGAAGCTCCTTGTCGCCCGCCCCGTGAGGCTTGGCCCCTCACGAGGGTCTTGAGCTTGTGTTGATGAAGATGGGCCGTGCTGGGCCCCCTTTGAGCCACGCCGCAGGCCGCAGGCAGGCAAGTCTGGGGACCCCCGTTCCCAGAACGCCAACAGTAGCCCCCGGGCCCAAGGCGCGCCTGGACTTGGCCGAGCAGAGAGGCGAAAGGGCAAGTGTGAAGCGTCGCGGGCCCTAACAGCCTGCGGCCTTGGGCACCGCGTGGCGGTTGATTGGACGCGGGTGGCACTGTTCCCCCATGCCTCCTCATTTGGTGCCAGGCTAGGCGGACTTGCAGTTGTACACAGCCACTCCCCTTTCCGTTGCTCGTGCGCCCTCTGTCCTTCCTCCTCTCGAACTCCAGCTTCTGCTTCGAAGCCAATCTCGAACCTTTCCTCCCCCCTTCCGTCGCCATGGCTCCGACGAAGAAGGGGAGAGGGAAGGGACCCATGCCTTCACCTCGCTCGCCACCGCCGGCGGACCCCGCCGTGGATCGGTCGATCATAGTCAATCGAGAGGGCTTGGGCAAGGTCAGTTCGGCCCTGGCCACCATCTTCAGTGAATGCGGGAGGACGACGGCCTGGCCTGCGTCTCGGTTCTCCATCGATAGGATAATCACCGAGGTTCCCTATTTCATCGATGCCCTGTGGGCGGGGCTAATTCCCCCCTTCTCCGATTTCTTCAACGCCGTCCTCTCCCATTATCAGATCCACATGATGCATCTGGGTCCTGACTCCATTACTCTTCTGGCGGTCTTCGCCTTCGCTTGCGAGGCTATGGTAGGCATCCTCCCTTCGGTCGCCCTGTTGCGCCACTTCTTCGCTCTGCGCCTTGTCGACCCCGCCCAATGCTCGGGGTGCGTGAGCTTCATTGCTGCACCTGAGACGGTGGCCTCAGGGATTGACTTTGGTCTTCCTCCGCCCGCGCCTGGGTTCCGCGAGCGGTGGCTATATGTGGATGTGGGGGTGCCCAGCCACCTATTGTCGAAGCTGACCTCGCCTCTATTCCTAATTCAGGCTGGGGCCAGGAGACGCTCACAAGCCCCCAGATCTTCTTCGTCTGGCGTCGCTTCGAGTGCTTGAGATCGCTTGACGTGACGGCGCCGTAGGTGGTGAAGGAGTTCTTGCTACGCTGCGTCGCCCCTCTCCAGCGCCACTCCCGCTGAATGTGGGCCTTCAACGGGCGCGGGGATCGTATGAGGCTCCAGGAAGAGGACCTGACGCCTAAAGCGTTGAGGAAGGTACTCTTGGTTCTGACCGGGGACCCCAACCCTGGCAGCATCCAGTAAGGGGGGGCCTTGCTGTACCTCTGTTCGGGCAGGAGAACTTTTTGAATCAGATGCCTGTCTTTGACGAATGGGGACCGCGCCCCGTCGGCCTCCAGGGGCCTCGCGAGAATCCGGTGACGGTGGCCGCCATTTCAGTTGGTCGAGGCGACTCTTCCTCAAGTGGTGGAGGAGGGAGGCATGAGCCTCCGGAGGCCGCGGGTGCCCCCGCCGAGGCGACAGCACCCGGCAGCGCTCAAGAGGGAGCGGCACCTGAGGCCCATGCTGCCGGGGCTGAGGGTGGCGAGCAGCCGCCTGCTGCACACGGGGCCGAGGCCTCCGAGACCCCGGCCGCTTTTCTTGGTGGGGCGACCGGTGGCGCACATCAGGCAGACACCCCTTACTCGGGCCGCCTTGACGCTTCCTCTTCATCGCAGGCTGACCCCTGCGCTCAACTCTTCGGCCGCTTCCACGTGGACTTTGAGGCCCTCCGGAAGAGAACGGAGGCCCTGGGCGACGATAACCCTTGTCGCCTGCTGAAGCGTAGAAAGTACTTCGCCATCGATGAGTAAGCCTTCTCCCTTCCCAGCTCCAGATTCTTCTGCTGCCCTTCCTGATCCTTGCTCCGCAGGGCCCTTCCTCCCGAGCTCATGGAGATGACTGAGGAGCCATCCCCCTGCTTCCGCCTTCCCCACTGTCTCCGGTCGCTCCGAGCAGTAGAGCCCTTGTGGTGAGGCCGGTCGAAGAGACGAATCACCCCGAGGCGCAACATGGCCTCGCGCGCCTCGCGACCTTCCTTCACGAGCCTTCTCGGGGCATAGCTAGCCTGCCGTGGGCTTCTCGCCTGGTCGTGGACCGCGATTGGCTGGGGTACTCCCAGCGCTCATCACTTGGAGATGGACTGGCCCCAGGCCGTGCTTCTGGCGAGGCGCGCCCGGTCGCCTCAAGGGTGCCAGCCCCCAGCCCCCTGCCCGGAGGGGGAGCGCTAATCCGTGCCCCCCGGCGCTTGCTTGGGGCGAATGACGGCGTGGAAGACGTACTTGTGCACGCTAGGGAGCGTCGCGCTCTTCGCCAAGGGTTCCTTCGGAGGGCGGCTGACGCGGTGAGCCTTCTTGGTGAAGAGCTTGCCGATGAAGACGCGTGCCTTGAGGCCGAGGGCCTGCACTTGGTTGCGGAGAGGCGCAAGTTGGAGGCGGCAGTCGCCCTCGCGCGCCGTCAACACGATCTTGACGATGAGGAGGCCAAGGCGTCGCTGGCGGCCTCTCGGGTGGCGCGTTCTCGGGCCGTCGAGGAAGCCCGGGACGCTGACCAGCGACGAAAGGCGACGGAAGAGTAGGCACGGGAACTCCTGGCCCGGTGCCGCTCACTGGAGGAGCAGGTGGAGCTACGCGAGGCGGCCCTCGCGTCGATGAAGGTGACTTCCGGTGACCCAGCGGAGCTCCAGAAGCGTGAGGAAGCGCTGACGCTGGAAGCTGCTGAACGAGTATGAACGCCTAGAGACAAGGGAGCGCTTGGTGACACGGGAGGAGGATGATGTCGCTGCGTGGGAAACCCGTGTCTTGGAGGAGATCGGACGTCGGGTGGCAACGGCGCGCTCGAACCTCGAGCACGAGTTCGAGGAGAGGCTGGAGTTGATCCGGACCGAGACTGATGGCAGGACCACTGTCCTGAGGACCAAGTTGGAAGAAGCGACGCGGCGGGTTGATGCCTTGCGGGCCACACTTGAGGTGGCGCAGGGGGAGTCGACTACTTCCCGTGTCGAGGTGCTTCTTCTTCGCCAACGGCTGGACGAGGCTGAGGCTGTTGCGTGCCAGAATGCAGACGAGATACGCCAGCGGTGGCTCCTGGAGCATGAGCACGCCCCCATGCTCGCCACGCTTTGGGAGAGAGCCAACATGGCCTTGAGCAACATCTGTGAAGCGGCCGTTGGCGCGCCGCACGCAACCAACTACGCCGGCAACCTTCAGTTCTTCACCGACATTGTGACGCAGCTGGAGGCGCGGTCGGTCAGGACCAACGGGTTGGTGGAGGAAAGGAGCCGCGCCTTGCTCGGGCGTGCCTTTTCCCGTGTCTTCAGCCATCTCCAGAACATGGATCCTCACTTCGACTTCCACGCTGCCATCGACCCAGTTCCCCAGGCTGTCCGGGGTGACTTGGAGGACTGGGTGGAAGACAACATGGACACTCTTGTCAGGACCTGGCGATTGTAAGAGCATTTTGGGAGGGGGTGCCCCTCATGTAAAGCTTATGTTCAGCGTACTAGTGGGTGCTGTATTGCCCACATGCCTGCGCCAAGTGGTTGGCTAGGTGAAGAACCGGCTGGCTAGTTTACCTTTGTCCCGTGTGGGTCCTGATATAGTTTGTGGGAGGTTGTGGTGTCTCGAATGCCTCCTGATCGAATCCGTAGGATCTGCAGTGAAAAAACCTCCTGAGAGGACATGATGGCGGCAGTCTGGGCTGCACGCAAGCTAGGCCAGACCCGGCTCGTGAGGGGCTCACGAGGGGAGGCAGCTGAGGTGAGGTCGTAACCGAAACGGGAGAGATTTCTCGAACGTGACTAAGCACGCCTTCCCCGAGCACACGCAACTCTCGAATTCGAATCCAACTTAAATCCAGCGAGGAAAGCAACAACCAAGGGAAAAGCAACGAAGGCAGAAAAAGGCCGCGTCCGGCACCTAGTCTAGTCTTGGACGTCTTCTCACCAGCGCGGAGCTAAGTGCTACCACTGGGCGTGGGAGGGAGCCCCAGGGCCTGAGGCCGGCACCTTTGAGACTCCGGGGCGTGTACAGCCCCACTCATTATTACGTGAGAGTGCCACGGGGCGGCGAGCTTCACAGGCACTGGGCCTTCTTCACAGGTACCGACCTGGCTTCATATCGCCAGACGAGGGCCCCGCCTTGTGCCACACTCTAGTGCCATCAATGACCACCGGAAACCAGGACGCCATTGATGGGGTAGAGCGGTCGCCAGCGGTTCCCCCGACGACCACGGGTCCTCCGCCAGGGGCAGGCCCTGAGGCGCCTCCCCAGCGGAGGCCCTACCTCCTAGGAACGCCTTGCTCCGAACACCGTGGTGGTGATGTCGGATCCCGGCCCCCTCCCCTGCAGCCCCTGATGCCCTCCTACTGAGGGGCAGGAGGCTGCGGGAGCGGGGCAGCTGCTTGCTGTGGCGACCTGCACCTCCCGCGACCCATGATTAGCATATGCCTGCTCCCGAGGAATTAGTGGTACCCGATAATCGTCGCTTCCAGCGTGGCCGGTGGGGCCGTCCCGGGACTCCTCGAAGAGCTCAGCTTCTGGTGCCTCGTCCCCCCAGCTTGGGCTGAGGAGCGAGCCTTGTTCGCCCTCGCGCGGGTGCCCTTGGTCCAACATATGGGGCACGTACTCTTCGGGGGCCGCCACCCCGAAGGCCACGTCATAGTGCTCCGCGCGCCACGCAGCTCTACTTGATGTGCCAACCTGGGGGTGGTAGCGCGGCGGCCCACAGGGGCCGTGGGTTGCGATGAGTCCTTCCTTGCTGGCGGGGAGCGGGGTCAGTGCAGCCGCTGGCCCGGTGCTGACGGCTTCATTGGTGTCGGGGTAGCCTTGGAGCCTGCGGGCGCGCGTGGGGCCCTCGCGTGGGCTTCTCTGGGCCTGACATGGGAGCTGAGTGCAGAAAGGGTGAGCCCCCGAGGCGGCAAAGTCTGAGAGCTCTGCCACCCGCTCTAGCAGCATGTCGTGGCCGCCTTCCATCAGCCTGCACTGCAGCAGCTCTCGGGCCACCGTGAGTGCGACCCTTGAGTTCGCCTGCTCCCAGCGAGTGTACGGCGCCGTGGCCGCGGCGTGGTTGGAGGCTCTGGCTGCCGACCGCGTCTATCGCGGTGTGAGAGTTGTCGGGGTGTGTCCGCATCGCCCACGGCCTGCAGCGCCCTGCGGACCGCGAGCTGCCTTGGGCGTTGGGTCGCCCGGGGTGCGCGGCTCTACGCGGGCGGGCCAAGCCGCCCAGGGGGCAGGGTTGCCCGCTTGGTCGCCGGACATGGTGATGACGATGCGACGGGACGCGTAGTGGCAGAAGGTGGATCCCGGTGCACCCCTACCTGGCGCGCCAAATGTCAGATTTTGGGTTCCGGCAGACCCTTGACGTTCGAACACTGGGGTGCGCACGGAGGTTTCACCTTCTACCTACCTGTTCCTCGCCGAATCGCTAGGATCTAAACTACGAGAAGAATAACACAAGAGACACATGGTTTATACTGGTTCAGGCCACCATTGTGGTGTAATACCCTACTCCAGTGTGTGGCGTGGTGGATTGCCTCTTGGGCTGATGATGAACAATACAAGGGAGAACAGCCTCGTGAGGGTCTATTCTTGTGGTGGCGTTGTCCCTTTGGAGGGGTTGATTCTAGATGCCTATCTTATCTCCTGATTCCTATCCGGATGCCTCTACCCTGTGGGTGGCTAGTCCTATTTATAGGCAAAGGACCTGGGCCTCTTCCCAAATATTGAGCGGGAAGGGTGCCAACAGTTGGCCATTTTGAAGGGGAACATCTAGTACACTTATCCTGACTAAAGTTGGTCCTCGCCTGTCAAAGGCTCTGGTGGTGACGCCGACTTGGGCTCCACGGTGACCTCCATCCTGTCGTTGGACTGGTCTTGGTCTTATTGCACCGAAATGGATGCCTTTGCTTGTTGCTCTCGCCTGCGCTTGCTCCCCTTGCACCAAAGAGGAAAGAAGGACACTGCATGGGCTGGCGCCCGACTGGCGCCCTTGGTCGTCATGGCTTGCGTCATGGGCACCTCGCGAGGTACCACGCCTTGAACTCTCCGCCTCCTCGTGAGCCAGCCTGACGAGGCTGTGCCTGAGGAAGCTCCTTGTCGCCCGCCCCGCGAGGCTTGGCCCCTCACGAGGGTCTTGAGCTTGTGTTGATGAAGATGGGCTGTGCTGGGCCCGCTTTGAGCCACGCCGCAGGCCGCAGGCAGGCAAGTCTGGGGACCCCCGTTCCCTGAACGCCGACAACATTTAGCAAGCGTCAAAACAATATACTACACACCTCAACATGAAAACAAAAGGCATGGACATGATGTACAGGTCAAGCGTGACAAAACATGAACACTGAGCTATCTCCAGAAAACTATATAACATGCTCAAAAGGACATGCCAAAATTGCAAATAATAACAGTTCACAGACTTGGCAGAAGATCACTGAGCATGACAGCAATAACATCAGGATGCAATGTTTAGAGCTATCAAACATCATGCTACAGGAGCTTATCATGGAAAAAAGGAATGGTATGTTAATAATGATAAACAACAAAACTCCCTTACTGAACCTATTCCAAAGATCAACAGAAAAGATGGTAGGATCCATGCAAACATGGCAAATGATATGACAGATTCAGAATAACAGTACGTGGCAAGAACAACGATAAGTAGGCATGTTGGTGAGCTTGTACCACTCTCTACAGAGCATTTCATGGCATGACAAGGTGACCGACAGTAAGATGACATACTTATGAAGCTAAAAATGGCAATATCAAGTTCATAGGGTGCATGGATCACTAGCAAAACACATGGCAAAACTGAACTTAATGTTAATTGGTTGGTAGCAACATTATTTAGCAAATTTGGAGCATGATAACAGCAATCTGCAGTAGGCCATAAATGCAACCAAGGGTGCGGATGGATAGAGCATGACATGTATAACAAAACATCCTTAGTTAACATCTCCGTATTATGCATAGAATGACATGTAGAAGCAGGTTTACATATCATCATGATATAACAGATTCATCCTAGCAAAACAGTAACAACAAGTACCCTACTTCACGAGCTTGATGCACTCACTACAAGAGTCAGAAAAATACATGGATTGCACTACTGTAAAGATGGCATGAAAATGCTCCTAAAACATGTAGACATCATGCTCATAGGATGCACACACAAAATGCAACGAAAATGATAAAATAGCAAGTTATAACAGTCTCAGCACGTTAACATCATATAGCACTCTTTCAACGATGATTATGGCATCAAGATGGACTCAAACAAGCATGGCACAATGGAATCAAATGAAGAGAATCTCACATTGAACATATTGATATATTACACACACAAAATGGAGCAGCACACAAGAAGTTATGGCATGACTAACAGGGCACAGAATGTAAAATATTTCAGGACATGGAAGAAAATATACCCTCCAAAACTGGACGGGGTCATGCGGGACAGAGAGATCCGGTTCGGGCACGGGGCGTTTGGATGCCGGGATGGTTGGATTTGGTCCATTTTCCAAGATCGGCGAACTCCGGCGAGGACGAACTCCGACGAGCTCCTAGCGGCTCGGGGAGGAGCGGGAGGTGGCCGGCAACGACGGGGGAGGACGGATCCGGCCGTGGGGGAGCGCTGGAGAGGGGTGACAGCCTCCAGGCGGTGCGGACGGCGACCAGAGATGGGGCGCGGAGCTCCGGCGAGCTCCATGGCGGCTGGGACCTGCGGGGCAGAGAGAGAGAGTGAGGAAGGGCGAGGAGAAAGAGGGAGAGAGATGGCGCGGTGGCGGGACTCATCTCGGCGGCGGGGAAGAGCGGGCGCGGGACGCCGAAGGGGCGCTATGGTGAGGTTCGGCGACCCGGGCGGCGGAGAGTGGCTCGGGGAGCCGGGCGGCGCGCTCGGGCACAGGGCTCGAGCGGCCCGGGGCGGGCTGTGCCCGGGCCTGGCGGGCTGCGCGACGGTGGATGGGGTGGTGGAGGGGCACGTGGCCGCCCCTGGTTGGCTCCAGGCGGCGGGGACGGCGGCGCTGACCCGCTGGACGGCGCCAAGTGGTGGCGCTGGAGCGGGCGGCGCGGAAATGGAGGTGGGAGGCGGCGGAGATCCCGAGGAGGAGGGGGATTAGATACGGCTGGGGTTAGAGAAGGGGTAGGCTGCCCAAAATGGAAGGAGGAGGGGTTTAAATAGGTAGGGATTAGGGTTAGAGGGTTCTTAGGGGGGTTTTGGAGCCTCCGATCTCGATCGGGTGGTCCGAGACAGAGGGGGGCTTAGCTGACAGGTTGGAGGGCTGTGTAGAGTGGCTAGGGAGTGAATAGAGGAGAGGCCCGATAGCAGTTTCGGAGACCGAAACGTCCGATGAATAAACCGGCAACGGTGCCACTACGAATGATGGTTGGGCTATCAAACGAGCTCCGAATGCGACAAAACTTGACAGGCGGTCTACCTAGACTATAATAAGACCGCACGCCAAGTTTCAACCCATTCCGAGAACATTTTTATGCCACTTATAAAATAATATTTCGGAGGTGCCGCGGGCGCGTGCGAGTGTGAAAGGGCTCGGAACGTACAACGGAGAGAACCGGGGAAACCCGAACGGATGCAAGTTTTGAAAAACATGGAGATGAAATGCAGATGATGACATGGCAAAATGCAACACCCAAGAAAATGACATGGCAACAACGACGAATAGCTAGAAGACACCTGGCGCATCAGATTAGGGGCGTTACAACTCTCCTCCACTAACAAGAGATCTCGTCCCGAGATCTTAAGAACGAGACGGAAGAGAAAGAGGAAGAGGTGAAACAAGAGAGATGAGAGAAACTAAACAAAGTCCAGAGCACTCGAGCAAAAAGAGTAATGTTTAATATGACAAGGAGCAAAAACTCAAGGAATAAGATAGAGTTTGAAACCACTCCATCTAGAATAAGATAGAAAAGGAATAAGAATGAAAGCATTTGGGAAGCACTCTGACTGAAAATGGAAGGATTAGAACATGAATTTCACCCAAAGAGATGGCACTTGACGAGATGACCAATGCAATGCCTCCGGAAGAATTGAAAGAATTGAATGAAAAGAACTTAGAAGGAAGGATTGAATGGAGTTGTGAGAAAATCAACAACGAAAGAATAAGCTTGTTGTGGACTTATCAAAAACAACTCAAAACTTGAGGTGAAATTATACCACAACCAATGTCTGAATAGCTGAGAAGAACGAAGAAATGCTAAACTCCACTTCAGGAGAAAAGGGAGAATTATTTGCACTTCGAGACGTGAGAAGAAAAGATACTTGAACTCCGCCTACAGAATCTTGATGAACTCTTGAAGAATGAATTAAATCATGAAGAACCACAATGAAGAACTCCGGTGACAAAAAGATGATGAGATAGAATGAAGGATGAAAGAATAAGATTAAATCTTGCGGCGATTTAGATGGAGGTTCCGACAAAATGGCCGAGGAAAATTTGAACTCCGGAAAGAGAAGATGAAAACACTTGGAACTAGAATTTATTCCTCACGAACAAACTCTGAAGAAAAAGGATTACTTGATGATGAAGAAGTAAGAATAAGAATTACGTTATGCTTATCCTCATCAAATTTAATTGATGACAAGGATTTGGCATGCAACTTATTCTTGTTGAAAAAGGATTAAGGGGAATGTGGCAAAAAACTTGAGAAAGTCTTCATGAACCACCAGTAGATTGGAAAGAACGAATGAATTGATATGATAACAAAGGAAAAAAAATCTGAAGGAACCACAGTAAGAATTAGAAAATGACTGATGAAAGAGAATGAATCACCGGGGAGAATTAGAAGAACAAATATGCTTGAGGGGATTTAGATGCAAAAGAATGAAGAGATAACAAGCTGATTAAAGTATATTTGACTGATGCTCCGGGATAATTGGATAACGGTAGCTGAAATGTGAGGACGAAGAATACTTTTGGAACGATGGCCTTCGGTGAAAAGAAACGGGAAAAACAACTCCTGACATACTGGCGGATGGGTAAGAAAAGAATATCTGACAAACGGAATAATTTGAGAGGATAACATGAAACACGAATCTTCGAGAGAGCGGGTAAGATTTAGAGGAAAAACTCTTCTTCAATCCTTAGCTGACAATGAGAAACACCACCAAAATTACTATGATACTCTGGGAGAATGAAAAGAGAAGAGGTTGAGCCAACAATGAAAAGAATTTGAAAGAGATCTTGGAGAAGGCATGTGACTGATGGGATCCATTCTTACGTCACACTTGAAAATAATTATGAATGGCTCCGGAATAATTAGAAGAGTCAAGTAAGATCCTGGGAAAAGACCTATGGGTTAGGGCCCACTAAAAAGAAACACCGTTGAAAAAGGATTGTTGAACAGATAGATGATGCACCAGAACAATTGAAATATTTGAATGAGGTGACAACCTCGAATTAATTCGAACACAAACAAATCTACTGACATGTCTTGAGCACTCCGGAAGGATAAACTGGCGAGTGGCGAACCAGCAGGGAAAACACTTGATCCAAGGGAAAGAATATAGTCACTACCGAAAATTGGACTTGAATACACCGGAGAAGAAAAAGAGATGAAGAATGTCAAACAAAACAAGAATTCACCGGTTGAAACAATTGACAAAAGACTGAAGAGGCTTCGCGCGAATGAAATTGATGGTCGAAAGAGACTCGGACTCCGGGAAGAAAAAGGGTGGGAGGGCGGGAAAACAAAAGCACCTGGAAGGGAGAACCAACGAATAACTTGAAGAGAAAACACCGGTTGAAAGAATGCAAAGGCTTCACACGAGTAGGATGGATACTCGATTACGGACTCCGGCTCCGAGAAGAAAAGGGGTGGGCGGGTGGGAAAAATAAAACAACTGAGGATTGAATTTGGCAAAGATGAAGAGGCTCGAGTCAAATTCACAAGAAATGCACCAGATGAAAAGAGATGAGAACCAACGACTGAAAAACCAACTGCGTGATCCTAAAGAAAATTTGAAGGGGAAGAGGAGTAAGTCAAAACACCTACGTCAAGGTTCCTGACCAGAGCAACGAAGGGGCTGAGGAGTAAAAAGAATTCCTACTCTCCGATATCACTAGACTCCGAAATCAGTTTTCTTCTAGACTCGACAACGGCCATGCGAAGAACAAGGGGGCTCCTATGGTCGGTCGGGGCTCTGATACCAACTTGTCATGCCCAATATGCGCCCTATCCTAAAGAAACTCGAAGGTCCCACCAAGGATAGAAGTGCATATTGGAGACGCTTTTGCAAGGTGGATATCATTACATCGTACCATTACATAATAGTTGGGGATACATACAAGAGGCAAACAATGCCGCATGAATACAATAACACAATAAATAAGAGCAACATCCGACTACGGATGAAACACAAACAGAAACTCAAACGACATCCACCCTGCTAGCCTAGGCTGCCGACCAGGAACCTATCCCTTGATCGAAGAAGAAGCAGAAGAAGAACTCCAAAACAAGCAAGCATCGCTCTCGCGTCATGATCATCGCATAACCTGCACTTGCAACTGCTATTGTAGTAATCCGTGAGCCACGAGGACTCAACAATCCCATTACCATGGGTATCAAGACAAGCAAAGCTTAATGGGTAAAGGAATGGATAAGTGGTGAGGTTGCAGTAGCGTCTAAGCATATATGGTAGCTAACATACGCAAATAAGAGCGAGAAGTGAAGCAAACGGAACGGCCGAGAAGCTAGAAGTGATCAAGGAGTGATCCTGAAACTACTTATGCACAATCATAACACAAAGACCGTGTTCACTTCCCGGACTACGCCGAAAGGAGACCATCACGCCTACACATGCGGTTGATGCATTTTAATTCGAATCTGGTGTAAAGTTCTCTACAACCGGATATTAACAAATTCCCATCTGCCACATAACTGCGAATACTGGTTCATACCCTCAGCCCCGAGGGTGAACTACTCCCTCCTCGTCATGGAACGGGCTCCCGAGAGGTTTTGTGGATACAAAGGCTTGCGGCGGCGGAACACCCGATCTATTCTACTCCTCGATGCTTTTGGGGTATATGGATATATATATGTGAAAGAAGTCGGTCAGGGGAGCCACGAGGGGCCCACGAGGCTGGGGGGCGCGCCCAAGGGGGTAGGGCGCGCATCCCTACCTCGTGGCTTCCTTGTTGCTGCCCTGACATATACTCCAAGTCTCCTGGATTGCTTCCGTTCCAAAAATAACTCTCCCGAAGGGTTCATTCCCTTTGGACTCCGTTTGATATTCCTTTTCTGCGAAACACTGAAATAGGCAAAAAACAGCAATCTGGGTTGGGCCTCCAGTTAATAGGTTAATCCCAAAACTGATATAAAAGTGTATAGTAAAGCCCATAAACATCCAAAACGGGTAATATAATAGCATGGAACAATCAAAAAATATAGATACGTTGGAGACGTATCAAGCATCCCCAAGCTTAATTCCTGCTTGTCCTTGAGTAGGTAAATGATAAAAACTGAATTTTTGATGTGGAATGCTACCTAACATAATTATCAATATAATTTTCTTTATTGTGGGATGAATGTTCAGATCCGAATGATTCAAGACAAAAGTTTAATATTGACATAAAAATAATAATACTTCAAGCATACTAACAAAGTAACCATGTCTTCTCAAAATAACATGGCCAAAGAAAGCTATTCCTACAAAATCATATAGTCTGGCTATGCTCTACCTTTTGAATCTTCACACAATACATGAGCTTAAGCCATGGACATAGCACTATATGTGGAATAGAATGGTGGTTGTGGAGAAGACAAAAAGGAAAAGATAGTCTCACATCAACTAGGCGTATCAACGGGCTATGGAGATGCCCATTAATAGATATCAATGTGAGTGAGTAGGGATTGCCATGCAACGGATGCATTAGAGCTATAAGTGTACGAAAGCTCAACAAAAGAAACTAAGTGGGTGTGCATCCAACTTGCTTGCTCACGAAGACCTAGGGCATTGTTAGGAAGCCCATAATTGGAATATAAAAGCCAAGTTCTATAATGTAAAATTCCAACTAGTATATGAGAGTGACAACATCGGAGACTGTCTATCATGAAGATCATGGTGCTACTTTGAAGCACAAGTGTGGTAAAAGGATAGTAACATTGTCCCTTCTCTCTTTTTCTCTCATTTTTTTGGGCCCCTTTTTATGGCCTTTCTTTTTTTAAGTCCGGAGTCTCATCCCGACTTGTGGGGGAATCATAGTCTCCATCATCCTTTCCTCACTTGGGACAATGCTCTAATAATGAAGATCATCACACTTTTATTTACTTACAACTCAAGAATTACAACTCAATACTTAGAACAAAATATGACTCTACGTGGATGCCTCCGGCGGTGTACCGGGATATGCAATGAATCAAGAGTGACATGTATGAAAAAATTATCAATGTGGCTTTGCCACAAATACGATGTAAACTACATGATCATGCAAAAGCAATATGACAATGATGGAGCGTGTCATAATAAACAGAACGGTGGAAAGCTGCATGGCAATATATCTCGGAATGGCTATGGAAATGCCATAATAGGCAGGTATGGTGGCTGTTTTGAGGAAGGTATATGGTGGGTGTATGGTACCGGCGAAAGTTGCACAACACAAGAGAGGCTAACAATGGTGGAAGGGTAAGAGTGCATATAATCCATGGACTCAACATTAGTCATAAAGAACTCATATACTTACTGAAAAAATCTACAAGTTATCAAAACAAAGTACTACACGCATGCTCCTAGGGGCTTCGGTTGGTAGGAGTTAACCATCGTGCGATCCCGACCTCCACACATAAGGAAGACAATCAATAAATAAATCATGCTCCAACTTCATCACATAATGGTTCACCATACGTGCATGCTTTGGGAATCACAAACTTTAACACAAGTATTCCTCAAATTCACAACTACCCAACCAGCATGACTCTAATATTACCATCCTCATATCTCAAAACAATCATCAAGCACCAAACTTCTCATAGTATTCAATGCACTTTCTATGATAGTTTTATTATACCCAACTTGGATGCCCATCATATTAGGACCGACTTTATAACCATAGCAAATACCATGCTGTTCTAAAAGACTCTCAAAATAATATAAGTCAAGCATGAGAGATCAATAATTTGTACAAAATAAAAACACCACCATGCTCTAAAAAGGTATAAGTGAAGCACTAGAGCAAATTACAAAGTACACCGAAAGATATAAGTGAAGATCAATGAGTAGTTGAATAATTATGCAACTATGTGAAGACTCTCTAACATTTAAGAATTTCAGATCTTGGTATATTATTCAAACAGCAAGCAAAACAAAAGAAAAGAAAATAACGCTCCAAGCAAAACACATATCATGTGGTGAATAAAAATATAGCTCCAAGTAAAGTTACCGATGAAAGAAGACGAAAGAGGGGATGCCATCCGGGGCATCCCCAAGCTTAGGCACTTGGTTGTACTTGAATATTACCTTGGGGTGCCTTGAGAATCCCCAACCTTAGGCTCTTGCCACTCCTCTTCACAACACAAAACTCAACAGAAAACTTGTAAGCTCCATTAGTATAAGAAAATAAATCACCACTTAGGTACTGTTGTGAACTCATTCTAAATTCATATTGGTGTAATATATACTGTATTCCAACTTCTCTATCGTTCATACCCTCCGATACTACTCACAGATTCATCAAAATAAGCAAACAACACATAGAAAATAGAATCTGTCAAAAACATAACAGTCTTTAGTAATATGTATCAAACGTATACTTATGTAACTCCAAAACTCCTACCAAATTAGGAATACCTGAGAAATTTGTGTACCAATCCATATAAATATGGATCAGATAAAAATAACTTTTCTATGAATTATTAAAACTAATTTACTGGGTGCAAAAGTTTCTGATTTTCAGCAGAATCAACACAACTATCACTATAAGCTGTCCTAAAGGTCTTACTTGGCACTTTATTGAAACGAAAAGCTATAAAACATGATTACTAATCACGTGGACACACAAAAACAGTAAAGGTAAATATTGGGTTGTCTCCCAACAAGCGCTTTTCTTTAATGCCTTTCTAGCCAGGCATGATGATGACAATGACACTCACATAAAAGAAAAGAATTCAAACATAACGGGAGCATCATGAAGCATATGACTAGCACATTTAATTCTAACCCACTTCCTATGCATAGGGATTTTGTGAGCAAACAACTTATGGGAACAACAATCAACTAGCGTAGAAAGGAAAAACAAGCATAACTTTAAAACTTTAAGCACATAGAGAGGAAACTTGATATTATTGCAATTCCTACAAGCATATGTTCCTCCCTCATAATAATTTTCAGTAGCATCATTAATGAATTCAACAATATAACCAGCACATAAAGCATTCTTTTCATGATCTACTTGCATAGAAATTTTACTACTCTCCACATAAGCAAAATTCTTCTGATTCAGAATAGTGGGAGTATCATAAGAGACTCGAATACTATAAATTGTTTCCATATTAAAAGAGTAATGTTCAGAAAAAAGGGTAATCATAATCATGACAAGTTTTATAAATATAATCATCACTACTTTTTATATCATAAGTTTATCACAATAATCATCATAAGTAGCAACTTTGTCCTCATCAAAATCAATTGAAACCTCTTCCAAAATAGTGGATTCATTACTAAATAAAGTCATGACCTCTCCAAATCCACTTTCATAAACATTATAAGATTCAACACCCTCCAAAATAGTGGGATCATTACTTCCTAAAGTTGACACTCTTCCAAACCCACTTTCATCAATATAACCATCATAAATAGGAGGCATGCTATCATCATAATAAATTTGCACATCAAAACTTGGGAGGATAAAAATAACATCTTCATTAAACATAGCATCCCCAAGCTTGGGACAAACATTAATTGAAGCAAATATATTCTCAAATATGTCATCCTCATCAAACATAGCTTCCCCATGCTTGGGCCTTTTCATATCATAAGCATAATCACTCTCATCATTAATAGTATGGATAGCACCAATAGTATAGCAATTATCATCATCACAATGAGTAATAGGAGAAACATTATTTGAGAGGGATACCTTTCTACCTTTGCTTCTCTGTCTTTCCTTTTTCTTCTTCACATCATGTGTGGGTTTAACCCTCTTTTTGAGCTCCTTATTAATGAGATTGGTTGAATAGAAGGCTCCTCCTCGTTACCTGATTCATCATAAGAAATAATAGGAGGATATTGGGAAGTCTCTTCTCTTTCATTAGTATTCTGGAATATGCTTAGTTATACGTTTCATTTCTTCATAACCCAAAAGAAAACTTAGTTCATTATGATGCACAAGGGAAATCAAGTCATCACAATTTTTGGACAGGATTCGATCATGAAACAATTTGCATGGGAGATTTAAATGACCACGTTCATTGCAAAGTTCACAAGTATGGCAAAGAAATTTCAAATTTTCAGCACAAACATCTAGCCTTTCTTGCAACTATTTGGTTTCTAAATACTTATGCCTCTTGCAAAATCTATCTTCCCTATTTGGTGTGCACTTGCAAACTCTATGCACTCCACAAAAATTGACATGCTTATAAGAGACATTTTCATCATGACTAGTGCAATCATCATTAGTACCATGGATATTCAAAGATTTCATACTAACAACATTGCAATCATGACCCTCATTCAAAGATTTAGTGCCAAAAATTTTATAGACTTCTTCTTCTAGCACTTGAGCACAATTTTCCTTTCCATCATTCTCACGAAAGATATTAAAAAGATGAAGCGTATGAGGCAAACTTAATTCCATTTTTTGTAGTTTTCTTTTATAGATTAAACTAGTGACAAAACAAGAAACAAAAAGACTCAATTGCAAGATCTAAACATATACCTTCAAGCACTCACCTCCTCGGCAACGGCGCCAGGCAAGAGCTTGATGTCTACTACACAACCTTCTTCTTGTAGACGTTGTTGGGCCTCCAAGCGCAGAGGTTTGTAGGACAATAGCGAATTTCCCTCAAGTGGATGACCTAAGGTTTATCAATCCGTGGGAGGCGTAGGATGAAGATGGTCTCTCTCAAACAACCCTGCAACCAAATAACAAAGAGTCCCTTGTGTCCTCAACACACCCAATACAATGGTAAATTGTATAGGTGCACTAGTTCGGCGAACAGATGGTGATACAAGTGCAATATGGATGGTACATATAGGTTTTTGTAATCTGAAAATATAAAAACAGCAAGGTAGCAAGCGATAAAAGTGAGCAGAAAGGTATTGCAATGCTAGGAAACAAGGCCTAGGGTTCATACTTTCACTAGTGCAAGTTCTCTCAACAATAATAACATAACCGGATCATATAACTATCCCTCAACATGCAACAAAGAGTCACTCCAAAGTCACTAATAGCGGAGAACAAATGAAGAGATTATTGTAGGGTACGAAACCACCTCAAGTTATCCTTTCTGATCGATCTATTCAAGAGACTGTAGTAAAATAACACGAAGCTATTCTTTCTGTTCGATCTATCCTCGTGTTCATACTAGAATAACACCTTAAGACACAAATCAACCAAAACCCTAATGTCACCTAGATACTCCAATGTCACCTCAAGTATCCATGGGCATGATTATACGATATGCATCACACAATCTCAGATTCATCTATTCAACCAACACAAAGTACTTCAAAGAGTGCCCCAAAGTTTCCACCGAAGAGTCAAGACGAAAACTTGTGCCAACCCCTATGCATAAGTTCATTGAACCCGCAAGTTGATCACCAAAGCATACATCAAGTAGATCACGTGAATATCCCATTGTCACCACGGATAAGCACGGCAAGACATACATCAAGTGTTCTCAAATCCTTAAAGACTCAATCCGACAAGATAACTTCAAAGGGAAAACTCAATCCATTACAAGAGAGTGGAGGGGGAGAAACATCATAAGATCCAACTATAATAGCAAAGCTCGTGGTACATCAAGATCGTACCATCTCAAGAACACGAGAGAGAGAGAGAGAGATCAAACACATAGCTACTGGTACATACCCTCAGCCCCGAGGGTGAACTACTCCCTCCTCGTCATGGAGAGCATAGTGATGATGAAGATGGCCACTGGTGATGGATTCCCCCTCCAGCAGGGTGGCAGAACGGGCTCCCGAGATGTTTTTGGTGGCTACAGAGGCTTGCGGCAGCGGAACTCACGATCTATTGTGATCCTCGATGTTTTTTGGGTATATAGATATATATAGGTGAAAGAAGTCGATCAGGGAGCCACGAGGGGTCCACGAGGTTGGGGGCGCGCCTAGGGGGTAGGGTGCGCCACCCTGCCTCATGGCTTCCTCGCTGCTTCCCTGAAGTATACTCCAAGTCTCCTGGATTGCTTCCGTTCCAAAAATAACTCTCCTGAAGGTTTCATTCCATTTGGACTCCGTTCGATATTCCTTTTCTGTGAAACACTGAAATAGGCAAAAAAAACAGCAATCTGGGGTGGGCCTCCGGTTAATAGGTTAGTCCCAAAAATGATATAAAAGTGTATAGTAAAGCCCATAAACATCCAAAACGGGTAATATAATAGCATGGAAGAATCAAAAATTGTAGATACATTGGAGACGTATCAGTGCGTTGGTTGCAAATTAAAATTTTCCTATGCGCAATACAACCAAGAACATGCTACGGGAGATGGATCGCAGATCGTTACCAATAGACACGAAGTGCCGTGCAGTGGAAGATGAGTTGGGGCAGCGCGTCAACGTGGATCATCTCGTCCTCGTCCGATCTCCCTCGAACAGTCGGTCGTCCGACCGCACGTCAAAATTCACCGGAGCGGCGCAGGTGCACCGCCTCTAACGGTATCCACGCGTGCAGCAGGAACACCGTGCGGCGGAATGCTAGGTCCGATCACACTGCTGACAATGAGTGGAGGTGGCTATTCGCAACACATGCAAACCCTAGTGACAGCACCGAAGCAATCAACCACATGAGTGTGCCGCACCCCCACTTAATATAGGCATCCGTTGTGGGCTCAACGCTTGGGCCTCACACGGATCCTAAAGCCCAAAGTCAATTCGGCATGGATCTAAGTCTGAGTAGGATCATACCTCACTCATGGAGTCGGACAGAGCCTCACATGTTCCTTCCCTTAAGCACGCGATCCCTTAGGTTCAAGTCGGCTTGGTCGCAGGTCAGATCACCACTAACCTTCTCGGCTGGTAGCGGCCTCTAGCAAGGCGTGCTGACCACCAAGTAGACAATGAGGATGGTTGGTGAACCTGTACAACACACTTCTATTCCTTTTGGCACACGATATATGTTGTCGGGCTCAAGGCGAGTCTGTCATCCTTGTGCTAGCCAGGCCTCTTTCTTGTTCTAGTGATGCCGACCACAAACCGGATTATGTCATAATCCTTGTCGCATGGCCATGCTTATCCTGGTCGGATCACACGAGGGGCCCAAAGTATATCTCTCCTAATCGGAGGGGCCAATCCGATCTTGCTTGATAATGTCTCGCAACATGGGTCTAGACAAGCCTGAAACCTACATTTGTAACTACCTAGTCACGGAGTAGCGTTTGGTCGGCCCAAAGCAGGTCTGTCACCATCCTGAGTACATGCGCCAGCTCTGGTCTTGGGATATAGAATGTATGTTGTACTAGAGATTCACAGATGACATATCACTTCGTCTCATAGTTGGGTCTATCCGACTCGGACCTTACCTCAACTCGGATTCGACTACGTCGAATTCGACTAGATCGTTCCGAGTCCATATTATCCGGTTAGCATCCAACGCTCCATGGCTAGTGAGAGCAAGCCTTCGACCATGTCATATGATAGTCTAGTCGACTACGCGTCCACACAGCCCTTTCAACTAGGGACCTTTTAGGACAGTCATCATACAATGCATAGTCCCACAAACAAGTCACGTACTTGTTGTTACACATCATTGGTAATGTCCAAGAACTATCTTTATTCATAAACACATAGGAAATATCATCATACATGATTGCCTGTAGGGCATATCTTCAATAGTCTCCCACTTGCACTAGAGTCAATCAAATAGACATCGAATGCCCATGTCTCTAACGTGCCCCTCATGCTTGGGTTGTGGAAGTCGCTTAGTCAACGGATCCGCAACATTTGCATCCGTGTGAATTTTGCATAACTCTACATCACCATTATTCACCATCTTTCGTATCAGGTGATATTTCCGATCTATGTGTCTGACCTTGTGGTGATTCCTCGACTCCTTGGCTTGTACGATGGCACCAGAGTTATTATAATAAAGGTCCAACGGTTTTACCGAGGCTAAGAAAATACCAAGATCATCCAGAAACTTCCGGATCCAAATACATTGCTTTGCAGCTTCACATGTCGCAATGTATTCGGCTTCTATGGTAGAATCGGCCACCGTATCTTGCTTGGAACTCATCCATCTCACAGCTCCTCCTTTCATGACATACACGAATCCAGACTTTGATTGATAATCATCTCTGTCGGTTTGGAAACTAGCATCGGCATAACCCTTTACGCAGAGCTCCTCCGCACCTCCATAAACTAGAAACATTTCCTTAGTCATTTTCAGGTACATTAGAATATTCTTGACCACTTCCTAGTCTCTCTCATGGGGTTGGCCTGGTACCTGCTTGTTAGGCTTATTGCAAAAGTAGCATCAGGCCTTGTACATATCATGGCATACATGATGGATCCGATTGCCGAGGCATATAGAATCCTACTCATCCTGTTTCGCTCATCATATGTCGAAGAACTCTGAGTCTCGCTTAGCCTTATACCATGTGAGAGTGGCAAGAACCACTACTGGAATCAGCTACTTTGCCATCAGCCAGATCTTTGCCGTCAGCTAGCTGACTACAAAGAAGCTCTTTGACATCAGCTACCGTAAAGCAGACGGTAAAGAAATGGCAGACGGCAAAGAACGTCTTTGCTATGAGCCGTTTCTTTGCCATCCGCCAGCTGACGGCAAAGAATCTTTGCTGTCAACCAGCTGACGGCAAAGAGGGAGGTGGCCCCCACCCACACCCGTTTAAAAAAAACTTAACACCCCCACATCTTTGTCGTCCGCTAGCGGACGGCAAAGAGAGACAACGGCGGACGGCAAACAGTTGCGGACGGCAAAGAGCCGAGTAACTAACGGCCGCCACCCCCCACCCGTTACTCTCCCTTCTCTTCCTCTCTCCTCCCCGACGCCCCGCCCTAGATCCACCGCCGCCCCCGCCCCTGCCGCCCGGCGCCGCCACCCCGCCGCCCTAGAAGAAGTAGAAGAAGTAGAAGTAGTACAAGTAGTAGAAAGATGAAGAAAAGAAGTAGAAGAATTGGAAGAAGAAGAAAAAAAAGAAACGAAAAGAAGTAAAAAAGTAGAAAAAAGATGAAAGAAGAATAAGAACAAAGGAAAGAAGAAGAAGAAGAGAAAGAAAGAAGAAGAAGAAGTAAGGAAAGGACAGAAGGAAACACCCCGATCGACCCCCTGACCCCCCTGACCCCGACACCCCGACCTCGACACCCCGACCCACTGACCCCTGACCCCGACACCCCGACCCGGACACCACACCCCGACAATGACACGACACCCACACACCCCGACGCTTGACCCCCCGAGGGCGACAGGGTCTTATATTTGTGAATTATTAGTTAGGTCATATATTTTTCGATTTTGTTATGAAAAACATCATAAATAATTGTGTTGATCGGGTTGATTTAAATGTGCAGTTGTTTCACCGCTGCGAGGTTTGGTGTTCGACGACCTCTCCGTGCGTTTGACGAGCTCTGCCCCTTCGTTCGTGGGTGAGCACAAATGACATGTCCTCCTCCCCCATTAATTATTTGCTCTGTTCCGGTGTTCGTGCCGATGAAACTTGATAGCTAGCTATATATGTGTCTTGAATCATCAGTATGCGTAACCAATATGTGTCTCCCGTTCGAAAGCGTCATAGTTATAAATATGCATGCATTTGCATATTTATAACCTTGATTCTTTTGAATTGTCCAACGCTATCCATGGACAGCCCGAGTATGTGTAGATTGGGTTCGTTTTCCCATATGCTTTGCTCCGGATCCGACACATAAATTTCGTCAGTGCCTCCCCTGTTGTTCTCCGGGTACACATCCTCTCTGTTTATTGCAGAGACGTGTATCAGGAGAACAGCGGGGAGGTGCTGCCGAAATTTTGCGTCGGATCTGGAGCATAGCATGGAAAAATGAACCCAATCTACACATACTCGGGTGGGATTAGGACCTATCATTACCTATTAGAGTGTAGGTTGCATGGACGTAATAAAATTGACAAAGTAGATCAACTGATGAATATATACATGGTGAATTATATATATAATTGTTGTGTGTCCAGTAGCTCTGAAAGTCAAGATGAGTGATCGTGCATGGATGTATACCGGTCACACTAGTCAGAACAAATGGAGCGCTGAATGGTTCACAAAAACCAAGGGGTTTGTGCAAGCCGCATTTGCAAATGGCCAGAGGAAAACTTGGTGCCCCTGTTTCCGATGCGGCAATTGGGAAAAGAGGACAAAGGCTGAAATGGGTAAACACCTGCAGAAGAATGGTTTTACGCCCGATTATACGGTGTGGGCATTTCAAGGTGAGTCTGCCCAACGTGACCAAGCTGAGGTGGATCATCGTCGCACCGACGAGCATGGTACCGGGATGGAAAACATGGTGCAAGACTATGATGATGCTCGGGATTCGGACGAGGAGATGGAGGAATCTGTAAAGGCCTTCAATGAAATGTTGGAGTCTTCAAAACGTCCGCTCCACGAGCACACTGAGCTTTGTCAGTTGGATGCCATCTCACAAGTAATGGCTTTGGAGGCTTAGTTCAACTTGGGCAGAGAATGCTATGACGCAATTATGACAGTATTTGGACGCTGTCTACCCAAAGGCCATGTAATGCCTGCAAACCTGTACCAGTTGGACAAAATCCTACGTGCACTGAAGATGCCCTATGAGAAGATACATGCCTGTGAGAAAGGATGTGCCTTATTTAGGCTTGACTATGCGGACTTGAACTATTGTCCCATTTGCAAGTCTTCCAGGTATATTGTGGTAGACAACGGTATGGGTGAGAAGACACAGACCAAAATCCCTGTTAGTGTTCTTCGGTATATGCCAATCGTACCAAGACTTCAACGTCTTTTCATGGTCGAAGAGATGGCCAGACAGATGACATGGCACAAAACAGGCAAAAGAACCGAACTAGATGCAGATGGGAATCTGATGATGGTACACACATCGGATGGTGTTGCGTGGAAAAAGTTTGATGAATTACATGCTAACAAATCGGCAGATCCGAGGCATCCTCGAGTCGGCATCAGCACCGATGGGTTCAGTGTGTTTGGTATGATGGCAGCCCAATAGAGTTGTTGGCCCGTATTTGTCTTTCCACTCAATCTCCCCCCCAGACAGAATATGCAAAGAAAGAACATTTTCCAGACGTTGATAATTCCAGGGCCCAGCTATCCAGGGAAAAATATGAATGTGTACATGCAACCGCTTAAGGACGAATTGCAAGAAGCCTGGGATAATGGGTTCAAGACATACGACGCCTATAGCAAACAAAACATCATAATGCATGTCTGGTACATGTACTCGACGCATGACTTGCTGGCGTATGCGCTATTCGTTGGCTGGTCTGTGCATGGAAGGTTCCCGTGCCCCACATGCAAGGGAGCTCTTGAGTTTCGTTGGCTTCAGGCCGGTCGCAAGTTTTCTTGCTTCGACATGCATAGACAGTTCGTGGATCCTCGCCATAAGTTCAGGAAAGACAAGAAGAACTTCATCAGAGGTAGAGTTGTAAAAAACTCTGCACCACCTGCGTTGACAGGCCAACAGACCCTGGATCAGTTAAACGCTCTCGAGCCAGATCCAGAGCGTCCAGGGTACTTCAAGGGGTATAATTCTGAGCACGCCTGGACTCACAAAACATGCTTATGGGATCTGCCTTACTTCAAAGACCTCCTTTGCCCACACAACATCGACGTGATGCACACTGAGAAGAATATCGCCGAGGCACTTTTTGGTACATTGTTCGGCATAGATGGGAAGTCAAAGGATAATACTAAGGCTAGAGTCGATCTGGAGGTGCTATGTGATAGGCCGTTACAAAACATGAAAGACCGAAAGGAAAGCAGAACTGGACAAAGCCAAAGGCATGGTTCAATCTTGGAAGGCCAGCTATGAGGGAAATTATCTTGTGGGTGAAAATGCAGTTGATGTTCCCTGATGGGTATGCAGCGAATCTAAATAGGGGAGCGAGTCTTGATAAATTGAAGATATTTGGTCTCAAGAGTCATGATTGGCACATATGGATTGAGCGGGTAATGTCGGTGATGTTGCGTGGCTTCATCCCTGAGGATGAATGGCTAGTACTGGCAGAACTCAGCTATTTCTTCCGTGTTCTTTGTGCGAAAGAACTATCGCCTGGCGTGCTAGAAGAAATGGAAGATTTGGCGCCAGAGTTGATCTGCAAGTTAGAGAAGATCTTTCCACCAGGCTTCTTTAATCCATTGCAGCATTTGATTTTGCATCTCCCAACCAAGGCAAGATTGGGGGGGCCCGTGCAAAATCATTGGTGCTACCAAACTGAGAGGATGCAGAAGACGCTTCGAGAAAAATGTAAAAATAAACGTAGAATTGAAGCGTCTATGGCTGAGGCATTCATCACTGAGGAGGCGGCAAACTTCGTGACAGCACACTACGAAACAAAAAATAGTCATTTGCATAATCCGAAGCCTCGGTACAATGCTGACGAGCCTAAAAAGGGTGGATCCAACCTCAGCCTATTCAAAGGGAATCTCGCACCAGCTAGTGTTTCAAATCCAGTATCTTTGGATAACGAAGAATGGCGTACCATTTTGTTGTATATCTTCAACAACCTGATAGAAGTGCGACCGTACATCGAGTAGGTTCTCGGTACATTGTTTCGCAACTTCTATTTCCGTTTGAACTGCTCTTATTCCTGGATATTTCATACAGTCGATACGTTGCTCTATTCTCGTATGGAGCGGTGATCCAAAAGGATTCCGTCGAAGAGTATGAGCTTCTCGCAAAGCAAGGAGGCGGCTATCCCGGTTTCATCTCTTGGTTCAAACAAAAGGTAAATTCTATTAGACAATTTCATTTCATTCGCTAATTTGTGTGTAATGCAACAATCCTTTCATATTAAACTTGTAGGCTAATTCAGAGTCTATGGACGCCGAATTGAGACAAGTCGCTAATGGTTTTGACTACAAGGTCTGTTCATTTGACAAATACGACATCAACGGGTATCGTTTTCGTACCTATGGCAAAGAGTTATCTATGGCCGACCGAAAGTTTACAAATTGTTGTGTATCTGCTATCGGCGAAGGAGGTACCGAGTATTATGGGAGAGTTGAAGCAATTTATGAACTTCTATTCTATGGTGAAAACCCACCGAATGTCGTAGTCTTCAAATGTTATTGGTTTCAGCCGAAGGAGACTAGAAGGACTCATGAACATATAGGGCTAGTTGAAATCAACCAAAGCACCCATTTAGATGTTCCTGATGTCTATATTACGGCTCAACAGGCGACCCAAGTATTCTATCTACCCTGGGCCTGCCAAACTCATCCAAATCTGAAAGGTTGGGATGTCGTTTATGAAGTGCCGCCACGTGCTAGACTATCTCCCCCAAAGGAAGAGGATTATGAAGACTATAACCCAGACACATATGAAGGAGAATTCTTCCAAGAGACACATCTTTCCAAAAAGCGTTTCAAGAACCGGTATACTTCACCCCAAAACATTGAAGTAGACAGCGACAGTGAATCCCACATCACCCCAAAGGAGGAACAAGAAGAGCCGGAACAAGAAGAGGTTACTGCTGCGGATGACCTCTCAATGCTTGACCGATTACGTAAAGGTGGCCTTCCACATGTTGATGCCACTGAACCCTATGAGCCCGTCATTGATTATAGTGATGATGATGATTATGCATTTATTGATGATACTGATCGAGATTATTAGTAGTGTCAGGTATTCAATTTTTTTATGTTGTACTTGATGATGATACACTTAAGTGATATACATATTATTATTCATGTCGGTATTTTTTTATGTTGTACTAATTTCGTTTACTCTTTGTCATGGCAGGTGTTGAAAGATGGAAGGGGAGCCGACTGAGGCCAAGGACAAACGTGCCCAAATTGAAGGTGTGCCACACCATCAAGGTAGCTCCAGCTTATATCAGTTCGGGCGGAATTGGGTATGTGGTTTGCTTCATGATTAATGCAATTGATTCATCATGCTAGCTTGAGCCCTTTAATTACTAATTTACTTTGTTTCTCTCTTTCAGGCATGCTACAATAAGACGGATAAGGTGCCAGAGGGGTACGACCTGTATGCCATGGCCCACACTGCCTCTTACAAGCAAGTCAAGGGGAAGGCGAGGAAAGGGGAGGAGTTTAACCCGAGCCAGATTCCCTACAATCCAGAGCAGGTGATGATATCTAGTGGCGGGAGGTCCCGTGGCTCCATAGCCATTGATCCAGAGATTGCTCCTGAGAGCACGGTGAGTTTAATTTGAATGGACGTTACTTTCTAGTCTTAACATTTGAGTGTCATCATGCTAACGAAACATTGGAAATGATCTTTGGTGCAGCGTAACTCCACACAAGCATCACACGATCCTTCTCCAGCTACTGGCATGAGCCAGCCCGCTCCCACACCTCCATGATCAAGGTAAGTTTCTCTAGTTTTTTGCTTAACAAATGCATAAAGACCTAGACTTAGCTTTATTTCATCCAATATGCTTACCTTAATGACCTAGAGTTAGCTTCTTTTCCTGCAAAATGACTTAATAAGCTTACTGACCTCCAAAACCAGCCATTTTACCTAAGTTAGCTCTAAAACAATCTATACTTAGCTTTGTTTCCTCCAAAATGACCTAAGTTAGTTATAATATGCTTAGTTAACTAGGTTTGCTCAATAATGAAATGTACTTACCTTACTTATGTAAAAACAGCATAATTAGCTTAGTTAACTCATAAACGATCCATTTTACCTACGTTAGCTCTAAAATGATGCATTTTACCTAAGTTAGCTCATAAACAATCCATTTCACCTAAGTTACCTCACAAACGATGGTGTGCTTCTTCTTCTAGTCTTCTTCTTCTAGTCACCTTTTCCTAACTTTCTTATTTGCCATTTTGCAGATTTCATTCACTTCTCGGAAGCTAGCTTCCTATGATGGAGTGCTTGTTTTTTATTTCATTCTCTTCTAGTATTCTTCTAGCTTGCTACGATGGAACTTGCTATCTTGATGAAACTTTGCATTGTAATATGTATGTGCAACTTCCTAATGGTTGCAACTTATGTGTATGTGCAACTTGCTATGTATGAATGGATGGAACTATATATGTATGTACGATGAAACTTATTTGTTGTTAAATAGCCCTGTGAAATATATCTATATATGTGATATATATTTGCTGTGAAAATTGTTGGACTAAAAAAAACAGAAAAAAGAGACAATATGCAGGATCTTTGCCGTCTACCACCGACGGCAAAGGGTTCTTTGCCATCAGTAGCGGATGGCAAAGAGGACATGTGGCAGGCAACTGTGCTTCCTGGGAGCTGACCAATTTGGTCAGTTTGCCTACAGTGGTTGACGACAAAGAGGAAAAAACTTTGCCTACAGCGGCGGACGGCAAAGGCCTGTCGTGTAGTGACATCGGCTGACATCATTCAGCGGACGGCAAAGGCCTTCTGAAGTTTGCCGTCAGCGGCGGACGGCAAAGGCCTTCCGTTAACCACCTAACGGAGTAACAGCGCATTTATTGCCGTTCGCATTCTTTGCCGTCCGCTGCTGATGGTAAAGGCCCCTTTGCTGTCAGCCGCCCAAAGCAGACAGCAACGTAGGTCTTAGCCGTCCCGTACTTTGCCGTCCATTTTTGTCGTCCGCTATCCATGCCTTCACCGTCTGCCGTGGCAGATGGCAAAGTAGCTGATTCCTGTAGTGAACCCTTTACTCGCCTCACTCATGTTGAACCGCTTCAACACTTTATCTATGTATGTGCTCTGGCTTAAGCCGAGCAACCTCCTCGATCTATCTATATAGATATTGATGCCTAATATATACACTACCTCACCAAGGTCCTTCATTGAAAAATTGCCATTCAATGACTCCTTGACCGAGTTCAGCATCAAAACATCGTTTTCGATCAACAATATGTCGTCCACATACAAGATCAAAAACACTATCAAGCTCCCACTTAACTTCTTGTATAAACAAGCGCCCTCTTCACTTTTGATGAAACCGAGACCAGTGAGGACCTCATCAAAACGAATGTTCCAACTCCGAGATGTTTGCCTCAACCCATAAATGGATCTCTTGAGCTTGCATACCTTACTAGTGCTAGTCGAATCGACAAAAACCTCGGGTAGTATCATATACAGGTCCTCTGTTAAATTTCCATGAAGGAAAGCCGTTTTTGACATCCATCTGCCGTATCTTGTAATCGAAATATGTAGCTATAGCTAGTACGATCCTCACCGACTTCGGCATCGCTACTGTGGAGTAAGTTTCGCCGTAGTCAATTCATTGAACTTGTCCATAACCTTTAGCGACAAGCTGAGCTTTGTGGATCTGAACATTTCCATCCAAATTGGTTTTCTTCTTAAAGACCCATTTTCAACCAATGGCCGTTACGCCAGGTAGCAGATCAACCAAGTCCCATACTTGATTCTCATCCATGGACTTTAACTCGGATCTCATGGCCTCCAGCCATGCCTTGAAATCTGGGCTCACCATCACTTCCGCATATGTGGTCGGCTTGTCGCTTTCTAGCAAAAACACATCACACACTATGCACAATCTTTCCGACCTCTGTGGTTCCAGTACCTCTTCCACTACGGGTTCCCCGACTGACTTCGGTATGATCTCATCACCAGTCGAGCCGTCCCTCGAGTGGTCCTCAGATTTCTTTGAGTCGAACCGTCCTCCCACTAGCCTCCCGACTGGGAAATTCTTTCTCAATGAAAACCCCATTCTGAGCAACAAACACTTTGTTCTCCTCCCGGTTGTAGAAGCTATATCCCAAGGTTTCCCTCGGATATCCAAAGAATATGCATTTATCCGACTTGGTGTAAGATTGTCTAACATAAGTTGCTTGACAAATGCTTCACAACCCCCAATCTTTAGAAAAGACAAACTGGGACTCTTCCTGGTCCACATCTCATGTGGTGTCTTTTCTATGGATTTTGATGGTACCCTGTTAAGTGTGAAAGCTGCAGTTTCTAGAGCCTATCCCCAGAATGACAAGGGTAAATCCGATTTGCTCATCATAGACCGGACAATGTACAAAAAGGTTGTCACGCCCAATATGTGACCCTATCCTAAAGAAACTCGAAGGTCCCACCAAGGATAGAAGCGCATATTGTTGACGCTTTGCAAGGTGGATATCATTACATTGTACCATTACATAATAGTTGGGGATACATACAAGAGGCAAACAATGCACATGAATACAACAACACAATACATAAGAGCAACATCCAACTATGGATGAAACACAAACAGAAACTCAAACGACATCCACCCTGCTAGCCCAGGCTGCCGACCAGGAACCTATCCCTTGATCGAAGAAGAAGCAGAAGAAGAAATCCCAAACAAGCAAGCATCGCTCGCATAACCTGCACCTGCAACTGTTGTAGTAGTAATCTGTCAGCCACGAGGACTCAGCAATCCCATTACCATGTGTATGAAGACTAGCAAAGCTTAATGGTTAAAGGAATGGATAAGTGTTGAGGTTGCAGCAACGTCTAAGCATATATGGTGGCTAACATACGCAAAATAAGAGTGAGAAGAGAAGCAAACAAAATGGTGGAGAAGCTAGAAGTGATCAAGGAGTGATCCTGAAACTACTTACGCACAATCATAACACAAAGACTGTGTTCACTTCCCTGACTCCGCCGAAAAGAAACCATCACGGCTACACACGTGGTTGATGCATTTTAAATCGAATCTGGTGTCAAGTTCTCTACAACTGGATATTAACAAATTCCCATCTGCCACATAACCGTGGGCATGGCTTTCGAAAGATAATACCCTGCAGGGGTGTCCCAACTTAGCCCATCACAAGCTCTCACAGTCAACGAAGGATATACCTTCTCCCAGGAAGACCCGATCAAACTCGGAATCCTGGTTTACAAGACATTTCGACAATGGTAAAACAAGACCAGCAAAGCCGCCCGATGTGCCAACAAATCCCGATAGGAGTCGCATGTACCTCGTTCTCAGGGCACACCGGATAAGTCAAGCTACGAGTAAAACCAGCCCTCAAGTTTCCCCGAGGTGGCCCCGTAGGTTGCTCGGTTCAGACCAACACTCAAAGGAGCACTGCCTGGGGGGGGGGGTTAAATAAAGATGACCCTTGGGCTCCGGAAACCCAAGGGAAAAGGCTTAGGTAGGCAAATGGTAAAACCAAGGTTTGGCCTTGCTGGAGGAGTTTTATTCAAAGCGAACTGTCAAGGGGGTCCCATAATCACCCAACCACGTTAGGAACGCAAAATCAAGGAACATAACACCGGTATGACGGAAACTAGGGAGGCAAGAGTGGAACAAAACACCAGGCATAAGGCCGAGCCTTCCACCCTTTACCAAGTATATAGATGCATTAATTAAATAAGAGATATTGTGATATCCCAACATAATCCTGTCCCTCATGGAGCAATCTTCGACTTCATCTGCAACTAACAATGCTATAAGAGGGGCTCAACAAAAGCGGTAACATAGCCAAGCAACAGTTTGCTAGGAAGGTTGTAAAAGGTTAGAGGCTGACATGGCAATTTGGGAGGCTTCATGAACAAGTGATGGGTAGCGCAGCATAGCGATGGAACGAAGCAACTACCATAGCAATGATAGTAGTGAGATCCAAGGTGACGGTCATCTTGCCTGAAATCCCGCTAGGAAGAAGAACGAGTCCATGAAGAAGCTGATGCCACAAAGACGAACCAATCGTAGATGAACGAATCCTCACAATCGCAACGAACCAGGAACTATCAAGAAGGAGCACAACCGGAAAGAAGCAAACAACATGGTAAACACACAACACATAACAAGGCATGATGCTCAACCAAGTATGATGCACGACAAGGCTACATGAAGCTACTCATGGTAAGAGATGATGCATACAAGAGCAACATATCAAAGCTAGTTTAAATGAGGCTGGAAACAACATGTAACAATTCCGGAAAGTCCTCATATGCAAATTTCGAAATTGGTCCAGATCTGAACAAACCTTATGTTCAAGTTGTTAAACAGCAAGTTAAGATGCACCAAGATGATCTGAACGAAATTCTAGTCAGGTTACATATAAAGTTCATTTAGTTCGGAGCTACGGCGTAGAAGATATGAGCAAAACAAGTTAAACATGGCATCGATGCAAAATGCATACAAACATCAAGCAAACACATTCAAAACATGGATGCAACAAGGTAACATGAAACTATATGCAAAATTAAGCAAGTTCCATATAGAGCACACTCAAACGGAGCAACGGTTCAACACATACACATGAAACAAGTTTAAAACACATGCTGTCGAAAACAACAACTAGGCATCTGTCGGATTTAGGGTTCCGGCAGACCCTTGAGGTTCGAACATTGGGGTGCGCGCGGAGGTTTTGCCTTCTACCTATGTGTTCCTCGCTGAATCGCTAGGATCTAAACTACGAGAAGAATAACACAAGAGACACAGGGTTTATACTGGTTCTGGCCACCATTGTGGGGTAATACCCTACTCCAGTGTGTGGCGTGGTGGATTGCCTCTTGGGCTGATGATGAACAATACAAGGGAGAACAGCCTTGCGAGGGTCTGTTCTTGTGGTGGCGTTGTCCCTTTGGAGGGGTTGATTCTAGATGCCTATCTTATCTCCTGATTCCTATCCAGATGCCTCTACCCTGTGGTGGCTACTCCTATTTATAGGAAAAGGCCCTGGGCCTCTTCCCAAATATTGAGCGGGAAGGGCGCCAACAGTTGGGCATTTTGAAGGGGAACATCTAGTACACTTATCCTGACTAAAGTTGGTCCTCGCCTATCAAAGGCTCTGGTGGTGACGCCGACTTGGGCTCCACGGTGACCTCCATCCTGCCGTTGGACTGGTCTTGGTCTTGTTGCACCGAAATGGATGCCTTTGCTTGTTGCTCTTGCCTGCGCTTGCTCCCCTTGCACCAAAAAGGAAAGAAGGACACTGCGCGGGCTGGCGCCCGGCTGGCACCCTTGGTCGTCATGGCTTGCGTCATGGGCACCTCGCGAGGTACCCCGCCTTGAACTCTCCGCCTCCTCGTGAGCCAGCCTGACGAGGCCGTGCCTGAGGAAACTCCTTGTCACCCGCCCCGTGAGGCTTGGCCCCTCACGAGGGTCTTGAGCTTGTGTTGATGAAGATGGGCCGTGTTGGGTCCCCTTTGAGCCACGACGCATGCCGCAAGCAGGCAAGTCTGGGGACCCCCGTTCCTAGAACGCTGACAGTAGCCCCCGGGCCCAAGGAGCGCCCGGACTTGGCCGAGCAGAGAGGCGAAAGGGCAAGTGCGAAGTGTCGCGGGCCCTAACAGCCTGTGGCCTTGGGCGCCGCGTGGCGGTTGATTGGCCACGGGTGGCCTATTCCCCCACGCCTCCTCCTTTGGTGCCAGGCTAGGCGGACTTGCAGCTGTACACAGCCACTCCCCTTTCCGTTGCTCGTGCGCCCTCTGTCCTTCCTCCTCTCGAACTCCAGCTTCTGCTTCGAAGCCAATCTCGAACCTTTCCTCCCCCCTTCCATCGCCATGGCTCCGACGAAGAAGGGGAGAGGGACGGGACCCATGCCTTCGCCTCGCTCGCCGCCGCCGGCGGCCCCCGCCGTGGATCGGTCGATCATAGTCAATCTAGAGGGCTTGGGCAAGGTCAGTTCGGCCCTGGCCACCATCTTCAATGAATGCGGGAGGACGACGGCCTGGCCCGCGTCTTGGTTCTCCATCGACAGGATAATCACCGAGGTTCCCTATTTCATCGACGCCCTGTGAGCGGGGCTAATTCCCCCCTTCTCCGATTTCTTCAACGCCGTGCTCTCCCATTATCAGATCCACATGATGCATCTGGGTCCTTACTCCGTTACTCTTCTGGCGGTCTTCGCCTTCGCTTGCGAGGCTATGGTAGGCATCCTCCCTTCGGTCGCCCTGTTGTGCCACTTCTTCGCTCTGCGCCTTGTCGACCCCGCCCAATGCTCAGGGTGTGTGAGCTTCATTGCTGCACCTGAGACGGCGGCCTCAGGGATTGACTTTGGTCTTCCTCTGCCCGCGCCTGGGTTCCGCGAGCGGTGGCTGTATGTGGATGTGGGGGTGCCCAGCCCCCTGTTGTCGAAGCCGACCTCGTCTGTTGTTCCTAATTCAGGCTGGGGCGAGGAGACGCTCACAAGCCCCCAGCTCTTCTTCGTCTGGCATCGCTTCGAGCGCTTGAGATCGCTTGACGTGACGTTGCCCAAGGTGGTGAAGGAGTTCTTGCTACGCCACGTCTCCCCTCTCCAGCGCCACTCCCGCCGAATGTGGGCCTTCAACGGGCGCGGGGATCGTATGAGGCTCCAGGAAGAGGACCTGAAGCCTGAAGCATTGAGGAAGGTACTCTTGGTTCTGACCGGGGACCCCAACCCTGGCAGCATCCAGCAAGGGGGGGGCCTTGATGTACCTCTGTTCGGGCAGGAGAGACTTTGTGAATCAGATGAATGGGGACCGCGCCCCGTCGGCTCCAGGGGCCTCGCGAGAATCCGGTGACGGTGGCCGCCCTTTCAGTTGGTCGAGGCGACTCTTCCTCAAGTGGTGGAGCAGGGAGGCATGAGCCTCCGGAGGCCACGGGTGCCCCCGCCGAGGTGACAGCACCGGGTAGCGCTCAAGAGGGAGCGGCCCCTGAGGCCCATGCTGCCGGGGCTGAGGGCGGCAAGCAGCCGCCTGCTACACACGGGGCCGAGGCCTTCGAGACCCCGGCCGCTTTTCTTGGTGGGGCGACCGGCGGCGCACATCAGGAAGACACCCCTGATGCGGGCCGCCTTGACGCTTCCTCTTCGTCGTAGGCTGACCCCTGCGCTCAACTCTTGGGCCGCTTCCACGTGGACTTTGAGGCCCTCCGGAAGAGAAGGGAGGCCCTGGGCGACGATTACCCTTGTCGCCTGCTGAAGCGTAGAAAGTACTTCGCCATCGATGAGTAAGCCTTCTCCCTTCCCAGCTCCAGATTATTCTGCTGCCCTTCCTGATCCTTGCTCCACAGGGCCCTTCCTCCCGAGCTCATGGAAATGACTGAGGAGCCATCCCCCCTGCTTCCGCCTTCCCCACCGTCTCCGGTCGCTCTGAGCAGTAGAGCCCTTGTGGTGAGGCCGGTCGAAGAGACGAATCACCCCGAGGCGCAACGCGGCCCTGCGCACCTTGCGACCTTCCTTCACGAGCCTTCTCGGGGCATATCCCGCCTGCCGTGGGCTTCTCGCCTGGTCGTGGACCGTGATTGGCTGGGGTACTCCCAGCGCTCATCACTTGGAGATGGACTGGCCCCAGGCCGGGCTTCTGGCGAGGTGCGCCCGGTCGCCTCAAGGGTGCCAGCCCCCAGCCCCCTGCCCGGAGGGGGAGCGCTAATACGTGCCCCCCGGCGCTTGCTTGGGGCGAATGACGGCGTGGAAGACGTACTTGTGCGCGCTAGGGAGCGTCGCGCTCTTCGCCAAGGGTTCCTTCGGAGGGCGGCTGATGCAGTGAGCCTACTTGGTGAAGAGCTTGCCAATGAAGATGAGCGCCTTGAGGCCGAGGGCCTACACTTGGTTGCGGAGAGGCGTGAGCTAGAGGCGGCAGTCGCCCTCGCGCGCCGTGAACACGATCTTGACGATGAGGAGGCCAAGGCGTCGCTGGTGGCCTCTCGGGTGGCGCGTTCCCGGGCCGTCGAGGAAGCCCGGGAAGCTGACCAGCAGTGAAATGCGACGGAAGAGCAGGCACGGGAACTCCTGTCCTTGTGCCGCTCACTGGAGGAGCAGGTGGAGCTGCGTGAGGCGGCCCTCGCGTCGATAAAGGTGACTTCCGGTGACCCAGCGGAGCTCCAGAAGCGTGAGGAAGCGCTGACGCTGGAAGCTGCCGAACACGCACATGAGTATGAACACCTAGAGATAAGGGAGTGCTTGGTGACACGGGAGGAGGATGATGTCGCTGCGCGGGAAACCCGTGTCTTGGAGGAGATCGGACGTCGGGTGGCAACGGCGCGCTCGAACCTCGAGCGCGAGTTTGAGGAGAGGCTGGAGTTGATCCGGACCGAGACTGAAGGCAGGACCACCGTCCTGAGGACCAAGCTGGAAGAAGCGACGCGGCGGGTTCATGCCTTGCAGGCCGCACTTGAGGTGGCGCAGGGGGAGTCGACTACTTTCCGTGCCGAGGTGCTTCTTCTTCGCCAACGGCTGGACGAGGCTGAGGCTGTTGCCCGCCAAAATGCGGACGAGATATGCCAGCGGCGGCTCCTGGAGCATGAGCACGCCCCCATGCTCGTCACGCTTCGGGAGAGAGCCAACACGGCCTTGGGCAACATCTGTGAAGCGGCCGTTGGCGCGCCGCACGCAAGCAACTACTCCGGCAACCTTCAGTTCTTCACCGACATTGTGACGCAGCTGGAGGCACGGTTGGTCACGGCCAACGGGTTGGTGGAGGAAAGGAGTCGCGCCCTGCTCGGGCGCGCCTTTTCGCGTGTCTTCAGCCATCTCCAGAACATGGATCCTCACTTCGACTTTGATGCCGCCATCGCCCCAGTTCCCCAGGCCGTCCGGGGTGACCCGCCGGACTGGGTGGAAGACAACATGGACGCTCTTGTCAGGGCCTTCGCTTCAGATGATGATGACACGATCATGGCTACCGACGAGGGCGGCGTGGTGAACGGCCCTGACGCCGCCAGCGACAACGCAGAGGGCGATGGCGAGGCCAGCGACGCCAACGACAGTTCGGGTGGTGCTCCTGAGGATGCATTGGGGGATTTATCCAACTGACCGTGCATTGCTCATGTTTCCTTACCCTGCATGAATTGAACTCAGGCTTTCGACCTGCCGATTATAAGAGCATTTTGGGAGGGGGTGCCCCTCATGTAAAGCTTATGTTCAGCGTACTAGCAGGTGCTGTATTGCCCACATGCCCGCGCCAAGTGGTTGGCTAGGAGAAGAACCGGCTGGCTAGTTTACCTTTGTCCCGTGCGGGTCCTGAGATAGTTTGTGGGAGGCTGTGGTGTCTCGAAGGCCTCCTGAACGAATCCGTAGGATCTGCAGTGAAAAAACCTCCTGAGAGGACACGATGGCGGCAGTCTGGGCTGCACGCAAGCTAGGCCAGACCCGGCTCGCGATGGGCTCACGAGTGGAGGCAACTGAGGCGAGGTCGTAACCGAAACGCGAGAGATTGCTCGAACGAGACTAAGCACCCCTTCCCCGAACACACGCAAATCTCGAATTCAAATTCAACTTAAATCCAGCGGGGGAAAGCAACAACCAAGGGAAAAGCAACGAAGGCAGAAAAAGGCCGCGTCCGGCACCTAGTCTAGTCTTGGACGTCTTCTCACCAGCGCGGTGCTAAGTGCTGCCACTGGGCGTGGGAGGGAGCCCTAGGGCCTGAGGCCCGCACCCCTGAGACTCCGGGGTGTGTACAGCCCCACTCATTATTACGTGAGAGTGTCACGGGGCGGCGAGCTTCACAGGCAATGGGCCTTCTTCATAGGTATCGGCCTTGCTTCATATCGCTAGATGAGGGCCCCGCCTCTCGCCACACTCTAGTGCCTTCAACGATGACCGGAAACCAGGACGCTGCCGATGGGGTAGAGCGGTCGCCAGTGATTCCCCCGACGACCACGGGTCCTCCGCCAGGGGGCAGGCCCTGAGGCGCCTCCCCAGCGGAGGGCCTACCTCCTGGGAACATCTTGCTCCGAACGCTGCGGTGGTGATGTCGGATCCCGGCCCCTCCCCTGTAGCCCCTGATGCCCTCCTGCTGAGGGGCAGGAGGCTGCGGGAGCGGGGCAGCTGCTTGCTGTGGCGACCTGCACCTCCTGTGGCCCATGATTAGCGTATGCCTGCTCCCGAGGAATTAGTGGTACCTGATAATCGTCGCTTCCAGCGTGGCCAGTGGGGCCGTCCCGGGACTCCTCGAAGAGCTCAGCTTCTGGTGCCTCGTCCCCCCAGCTTGGGCTGAGGAGCGAGCCTTGTTCGCCCTCGCGCGGGTGCCCTTGGTCCAACATGCGGGGCACGTACTCTTCGGGGGCCGCCACCCCGAAGGCCACGTCATAGTGCTCCGCGCGCCACGCAACTCTGCTTGATGTGCCAACCTGGGGGTGGTAGCACGGCGGCCCACTGGGGTCGTGGGTTGCGACGAGTCCTTCCTCGCTGGCGGGGAGCGGGGTCAGTGCAGCCGCTGGCCCGGTGCTAACAGCTTCATTGGTGTCGGGGTAGCCTTGGAGCCCGCGGGCGCGCGAGGGGCCCCGCGCGGGCTGCTCTGGGCCTGAGACGGGAGCTGAGTGCAGAAGGGGTGAGCCCCCGAGGCGGCGAAGTCCGGAAGCTCTGCCACCCACTCTAGCAGCACGTCGCGGTCGCCTTCCATCAGCCTGCACTGCAGCAGCTCTCGGGCCACCGTGAGCGCGGCCCTTGAGTTCGCCTGCTCCCGGCGAGTGTACGTCGCCGTGGCCGCGGCGTGGTTGGAGGCTCTTGCTGCCGACCGTGTCTGTCGCGGTGTGAGAGCTGTCGGGGTCTGTCCGCGTCGCCCACGGCCCGCAACGCCCTGCGGACCGCGAGCTGCCTGGGGCATTGGGTCGCCCGGGGCGCGCGGCTCTACGCGGGCGGGCCAAGCCGCCCAGGGGGCAGGGTTGCCCGCTTGGTCGTCGGACATGGTGATGACGATGCGACGGGACGCGAAGTGGCAGAAGGTGGAACCCGGCGCACCCCTACCTGGCGCGCCAAATGTCGGATTTAGGGTTTCGGCAGACCCTTGAGGTTCGAACACTGGGGTGCGGGCGGAGGTTTCGCCTTCTACCTACCTGTTCCTCACCGAATCGCTAGGATCTAAACTACGAGAAGAATAACACAAGAGACACATGGTTTATACTGGTTCAGGCCACCATTGTGGTGTAATACCCTACTCCAGTGTATGGCGTGGTGGATTGCCTCTTGGGCTGATGATGGACAATACAAGGGAGAACAGCCTCGCGAGGGTCTGTTCTTGTGGTGGCGTTGTCCCTTTGGAGGGGTTGATTCTAGATGCCTATCTTATCTCCTGATTCCTATCCGGATGCCTCTACCCTGTGGGTGGCTACTCCTATTTATAGGCAAAGGCCCTGGGCCTCTTCCCAAATATTGAGCGGGAAGGGCGCCAACAGTTGGCCATTTTGAAGGGGAACATCTAGTACACTTATCCTTACTAAAGTTGGTCCTCGCCTGTCGAAGGCTCTGGTGGTGACACCGACTTGGGCTCCACGGTGACCTCCATCCTGCCGTTGGACTGGTCTTGGTCTTGTTGCACCGAAATGGATGCCTTTGCTTGTTGCTCTCGCCTGCGCTTGCTCCCCTTGCACCAAAGAGGAAAGAAGGACACTGCATGGGCTGGCGCCTGACTAGCGCCCTTGGTCGTCATGGCTTGCGTCATGGGCACCTCGCGAGGTACCACGCCTTGAACTCTCCGCCTCCTCGTGAGCCAGCCTGACGAGGCTGTGCCTGAGGAAGCTCCTTGTCGCCTGCCCCGCGAGGCTTGGCCCCTCATGAGGGTCTTGAGCTTGTGTTGATGAAGATGGGCTGTGCTGGGCCCGCTTTGAGCCACGCCGCAGGCCGCAGGCAGGCAAGTCTGGGGACCCCCGTTCCCTGAACGCCGACAACATTTAGCAAGCGTCAAAACAATATACTACACACCTCAACATGAAAACAAAAGGCATGGACATGATGTACAGGTCAAGCGTGACAAAACATGAACACTGAGCTATCTCCAGAAAACTATATAACATGCTCAAAAGGACATGCCAAAATTGCAAATAATAACAGTTCACAGACTTGGCAGAAGATCACTGAGCATGACAGCAATAACATCAGGATGCAATGTTTAGAGCTATCAAACATCATGCTACAGGAGCTTATCATGGAAAAAAGGAATGGTATGTTAATAATGATAAAGAACAAAACTCCCTTACTGAACCTATTCCAAAGATCAACAGAAAAGATGGTAGGATCCATGCAAACATGGCAAATGATATGACAGATTCAGAATAACAGTACATGGCAGGAACAACGATAAGTAGGCATGTTGGTGAGCTTGTGCCACTCTCTATAGAGCATTTCATGGCATGACAAGGTGACCAACAGTAAGATGACATACTTATGAAGCTAAAAATGGCAATAGCAAGTTCATAGGGTGCATGGATCATTAGCAAAACACATGGCAAAACTAAACTTAATGTTAACTGGCTGGTAGCAACATTATTTAGCAAATTTGGAGCATGATAACAGCAATCTGCAGCAGGCCATAAATGCAACCAAGGGTGTGGATGGATAGAGCATGACATGTATAACAAAACATCCTTAGTTAACATCTCTGTATTATGCATAGAATGACTTGTAGAAGCAGGTTTACATAGCATCATGATATAACAGATTCATCCTAGCAAAACAATAACAACAAGTACCCTACTTCACGAGCTTGATGCACTCACTACAAGAGTCAGAAAAATACATGGATTGCACTACTGTAAAGATGGCATGAAAATGCTCCTAAAACATGTAGACATCATGCTCATAGGATGCACACACAAAATGCAACGAAAATGATAAAATAGCAAGTTATAACAGTCTCAGCATGTTAACATTATATAGCACTCTTTCGACGATGATTAGGGCATCAAGATGGACTCAAACAAGCATGGCACAATGGAATCAAATGAAGAGAATCTCACAGTGAACATATTGATATATTACACACACAAAACAGAGCAGCACACAAGAAGTTATGGCATGACTAACAGGGCAAAGAAGGTAAAATATTTCAGGACTTGGAAGAAAATATACCCTCCGAAACTGGACGGGGTCATGCGGGACGGAGAGATCCGGTTCGGGCGTGGGGCGTTTGGATGCTGGGATGGTTGGATCTGGTCCATTTTCCCGGATCGGCAAACTCCGGCGAGGACGAACTCCGACGAGCTCCTTGCGGCTCGGGGAGGAGCGGGAGGTGGCCGGCAACAACAGGGGAGGACGGATCCGGCCATGAGGGAACGCCGGCGAGGGGCGACGGCCTCCAGGGGGCGCGGACGGCGACCAGAGACGGGGCGGCGGAGCTCCGGCGAGCTCCATGGAGACGGGACCTGCGGGAGAGAGAGAGAGAGAGAGTAAGGAAGGGCGAGGAGAAAGAGGGAGAGAGATGGCGCGGTGGCGGGACTCATCTCGGCGGCGGGGAAGAGGAGGCGCGGGACGCCGGGGGGGCGCTACGGTGAGGTTCAG
>NC_057798.1:297758607-297761379 GCF_018294505.1 Triticum aestivum | reverse complement strand
GCGGAGAGTGGCTCGGGGAGCCGGGCGGCACGCTCGGGCGCGGGGCTCGAGCGGCCCGGGGCGGGCTGCGCCCGGGCCTGGCGGGCCGCGGGGCGGTGGATGGGGCGGTGGAGGGGCACGTGGCCGCCCCTGGTTGGCTCCAGGCGGCAGGGACGGCGACGCTGACCCGCTGGACGGTGCCAAGTGGCAGCGCTGGAGCGGGCAGCGCGGAAATGGAGGTGGGAGGCGGCGGAGATCCCAAGGAGGAGTGGGGATTAGATACGGCTGGGGTTAGAGAAGGGGTAGGCTGCCCAAAATGGAAGGAGGAGGGGTTTAAATATGTAGGGATTAGGGTAGAGGGTTCTTAGGGGGGTTTTTGGACCCTCCGATCTCGATCGGGTGGTCCGAGACAGAGGGGGGCTTAGCTGACGGGTTGGAGGGCTGTGTAGAGTGGCTAGGGAGTGAATAGAGGAGAGGCCCGATAGCAGTTTCGGAGACCGAAACGTCCGACGAATAAACCGGCAACGGTGCCGCTACGAATGACGGTTGGGCTATCAAACGAGCTTCGAATGCGACAAAACTTGACAAGCGGTCTACCTAGACTATAATAAGACCGCACGCCAAGTTTCAACCCATTCCGAGAACATTTTTATGCCACTTATAAAATAATATTTCGGAGGTGCCGCGGGCGCGTGCGAGTGTGAAAGCGCTCGAAACGTACAACGGAGAGAACCGGGGAAACCCGAACGGATGCAAGTTTTGAAAAACATGCAGATGAAATGCAGATGATGACATGGCAAAATGCAACACACAAGCAAATGACATGGCAACAACGACGAATAGCTAGAAGACACCTGGCGCATCAGATTAGGGGCGTTACAACTCTCCTCCACTAACAAGAGATCTCGTCCCGAGATCTTAAGAACGAGACGGAAGAGAAAGAGGAAGAGGTGAAACAAGAGCGATGAGAGAAACTAAACAAAGTCGAGAGCACTCGAGCAAAAAGAGTAATGTTTAATATGACAAGGAGCAAAAACTCAAGGAATAAGATAGAGTTTGAAACCACTCCGTCTAGAATAAGATAGAAAAGGAATAAGAATGAAAGCATTTGGGCAGCACTCCGACTGAAAATGGAAGGACTAGAACATGAATTTCACCCAAAGAGATGGCACTTGACGAGATGACCAATGCAATGCCTCTGGAAGAATTGAAAGAATTGAATGAAAAGAACTTAGAAGGAAGGATTGAATGGAGTTGTTGAGAAAATCAACAACGAAAGAATAAGCTTGTTGTGGACTTATCAAAAACAACTCAAAACTTGAGGTGAAATTATACCACAACCAATGTCTGAATAGCTGAGAAGAACGAAGAAATGCAAAACTCCACTTCAGGAGAAAACGGAGAATTATTTGCACTTCGAGACGCGAGAAGAAAAGATACTTGAACTCTGCGAACAAGAATCTTTATGAACTCTTGAAGAATGAATTAAATCATGAAGAACCACAATGAAGAACTCCGGTGACAAAAAGATGTTGAGATAGAATGATGGATGAAAGAATAAGATTAAATCTTGCGGTGATTTAGATGGAGGTTCCGACGAAATGGCCGAGGAAAATTTGAACTCCGGAAAGAGAAGATGAAAACACTTGGAACTAGAATTTATTCCTCACGAACAAACTCCGAAGAAAAAGGATTACTTGACGATGAAGAAGTAAGAATAAGAATTACGTTATGCTTATCCTCATCAAATTTAATTGATGACAAGGATTTGGCATGCAACTTATTCTTGTTGAAAAAGGATTAAGGGGAATGTGGGAGAAAACTTGAGAAAGTCTTCATGAACCACCGGTAGATTGGAAAGAACGAATGAATTGATATGATAACAAAGGAAAAAATCTGAAGGAACCACAATAAGAATTTAGAAAATGACTGATGAAAGATAATGAATCACTGGGGAGAATTAGAAGAACAAATATGCTTGAGGGGATTTACATGCAAAAGAATGAAGAGATAACAAGCTGATTAAAGTATATTTGACAGATGCTCCGGGATAATTGGATAACGGTAGCTGAAATGTGAGGACGAAGAATCCTTTTGGAACGATGGCCTTCGGTGAAAAGAAACGGGAAAAACAACTCCTGACATACTCCGGATGGGTAAGAAAAGAATATCTGACAAACGGAATAATTTGAGAGGATAACATGAAGCACGAATCTTCGAGAGAGCGGGTAATATTTAGAGAAAAAACTCTTCTTCAATCCTTAGCTGACAACGAGAAACACCACCAAAATTACTAAGATACTCCGGGAGAATGAAAAGAGAAGAGGTTGAGCCAACAATGAAAAGAATTTGAAAGAGATCTTGGAGAAGGCATGTGACTGATGGGATCCATTCTTACATCACACTTGAAAATAATTATGAATGGCTCCGGAATAACTAGAAGAGTCAAGTAAGATCCTGGGAAAAGACCTATGGGTTAGGGCCCACTAAAAAGAAACACCGTTGAAAAAGGATTGCTGAACAGATAGATGATGCAACAGAACAATTGAAATATTTGAATAAGGTGACAACCTCGAATTAATTCAAACACAAACAAATCTACTGATATGTCTTGAGCACTCCGGAAGGATAAACTGGCGAGAGGCGAACCAGCAGGGAAAACACTTGATCCAAGGGAAAGAATATAGTCACTACCGAAAATTGGAATTGAATCCACCGGAGAAGAAAAAGAGATGAAGAATGTCGAACAAAATGAGAATTCACCGGTTGAAACAATTGACAAAATACTGAAGA
>NC_057798.1:297754524-297758245 GCF_018294505.1 Triticum aestivum | reverse complement strand
TAACTTGAAGAGAAAACACCGGTTGAAAGAATGCAAAGGCTTCACACGAGTAGGATGGATACTCGATTACGGACTCCGGCTCCGAGAAGAAAAGGGGTGGGCGGGTGGGAAAAAGAAAACAACTGAGGATTGAACTTGGCAAAGATGAAGAGGCTCGAGTCAACTTGACAAGAAATGCACCGGATGTAAAGAGATGAGAACCAACGACTAAAAAACCAACTACGTGATCCTAAAGAAAATTTGAAGGGGAAGAGGAGTAAGTCAAAACACCTACATCAAGGTTCCTGACCAGAGCGACGAAGGGGCTGAGGAGTAAAAAGAATTCCTACTCTCTGATATCACTAGACTCTGAAATCAGTTTTCTTCTAGACTCGACAACGGCCATGCTAAGAACAAGGGGGCTCCTATGGTCGGTCGAGGCTCTGATACCAACTTGTCACGCCCAATATGCGACCCTATCCTAAAGAAACTCGAAGGTCCCACCAAGTATAGAAGCGCATATTGGAGACGCTTTTGCAAGGTGGATATCATTACATCGTACCATTACATAATAGTTGGGGATACATACAAGAGGAAAACAATGCCGCATGAATACAACAACACAATAAATAAGAGCAACATCTGACTACGAATGAAACACAAACAGAAACTCAAACGACATCCACCCTACTAGCCTAGGCTACCGACCAGGAACCTATCCCTTGATCGAAGAAGAAGTAGAAGAAGAACTCCAAAACAAGCAAGCATCGCTCTCGCGTCATGATCATCACATAACCTGCACTTGCAACTGCTGTTGTAGTAATATGTGAGCCACGAGGACTCAACAATCCCATTACCATGGGTATCAAGAAAAGCAAAGCTTAATGGGTAAAGGAATGGATAAGTGGTGAGGTTGCAGTAGCGTCTAAGCATATATGGTGGCTAACATACGCAAATAAGAGCGAGAAGTGACGCAAACGGAACGGTCGAGAAGCTAGAAGTGATCAAGGAGTGATCCTGTAACTACTTACGCACAATCATAACACAAAGACCATGTTCACTTCCCGGACTCCGCCTAAAGGAGACCATCACGGCTACACACGCGGTTGATGCGTTTTAATTCGAATCTGGTGTCAAGTTCTCTACAACCGGATATTAACAAATTCCCATCTGCCACATAACCGCGGACACAGCTTTCGAAAGATGATACCCTGCAGGGGTGTCCCAACTTAGCCCATCACAAGCTCTCACGGTCAACGAAGGATATACCTTCTCCCAGGAAGACACGATCAAACTCGGAATCCCGGTTTACAAGACATTTCGACAATGGTAAAACAAGACCAGCGAAGCCGCCCGATGTGCCAACCAATCCCGATAAGAGTCGCACGTACCTCGTTCTTAGGGCACACCAGATAAGTCAAGCTACGAGTAAAACCAGCCCTCAAGTTTCCCCGAGGTGGCCCCGCAGGTTGCTTGGTTCGGACCAACACTCAAAGGAGCACTGGGCCTGGGGGGGGGGTTAAATAAAGATGACCCTTGGGCTCCGGAAACCCAAGGGAAAGGCTTAGGTAGGCAAATGGTAAAACCAAGGTTGGGCCTTGCTGGAGGAGTTTTATTCAAAGCGAACTGTCAAGGGGGTCCCATAAATCACCCAACCGTGTAAGGAATGCAAAATCAAGGAACATAACACCGGTATGACGGAAACTAGGGCGGCAAGAGTGGAACAAAACACCAGGCATAAGGCCGAGCCTTCCACCCTTTACCAAGTATATATATGCATTATTTAAATAAGAGATATTGTGATATCCCAACATAATCCTGTCCCTCATGGAGCAATCTTCAACTTCACCTGCAACTAACAATGCTATAAGAGGGGCTGAGCAAAAGCGGTAACATAGCGAAGCAACTGTTTGCTAGGAAGGTTGTAAAAGGTTAGAGGCTGACATGGCAATTTGGGAGGCTTGATGAACAAGTGATGGGTAGCGCATCATAGCGATAGAATGAAGCAACTAGCATAGCAATGATAGTAGTGAGATCCAAGGTGACGGTCATCTTGCCTGAAATCCCGCTAGGAAGAAGAACGAGTCCATGAAGAAGATGAAGCCACGAAGACGAACCAAGCGTAGACGAACGAATCCTCACAATCACAATGAAACAGGAACTATCGAGAAGGAGAACAACCGGAAAGAAGCAAACAACATGGTAAACACACAACACATAACAAGGCATGATGCTCAACCAAGTAGTATGCACGAAAAGGCTACATGAAGCTACTCATGGCAAGAGATGATGCATACAAGAGCAACATATCAAAGCAAGTTTAAATGAGGCCAGAAACAACATGTAATAATTCCGGTAAGTCCTCATATGCAAATTTCAAAATTGGTCCAGATCTGAACAAACCCTATGTTCTAGTTTTTAAACAGCAAGTTAAGATGCACCAAGATGATCTACACAAAATTCTAGTCAAGTTACATATAAAGTTCATTTAGTTCGGAGCTACGGCGTAGAAGATATGAGCAAAACAAGTTAAACATGGCATCGATGCAAAATGCATACAAACATCAAGCAAACACATTCAAAACATGGATGCAACAAGGTAACATGAAACTATATGCAAAATTAAGCAAGTTTCATATAGAGCACACTCAAAACGGAGCAACGGTTCAACACATACACATGAAACAAGTTTAAAGGACAAGTTGTCCAAAACAGCAACTAGGCATCTAGCAAGCATCAAATCGATATACTACAGCACCTCACCATGAAAACAAAAGGCATGGACATGATGTATAGGTGAAGCATGACAAAACATGAACACTGAGCTATCTCCAGTAAACACTATAACATGCTCAAAAGGACATGGCAAGATTGCAAATAATAACAGTTCACAGACTTAGCAGAAAATCACTGAGCATGACAGAAATAACATCAGGTTGCAATGTTTAGAGCTATAAAACAACATGCTACATGAGCTTATCATGGCAAACAAAGGCATGGCATGCTAACACTGAAGACAAAGAACAAAACTCCCTTAATAAACTTATTCCAAAGATCAACGGAAAAGATGGTAGCATCCATGCAAACATGGCAAATGATGATTAGGGCATCAAGATGGACACAAACAAGCATGGCACAATAGAACGAAATGAAGATCATCTCACAGTGAACATTTTGATATATTACACGCACACAACGGAGCAGCACACAAGAAGTTATGGCTTGACGAACATGGCACCAGAATGTAAAATATTTTGGGACATAGAAGAAAATATATCCTCCGAAAGTGGACGGGGTCATGCAGGACGGAGAGATCCGGTTCGGACGTGGGGCATTTGGATGCCGGGGTGGGTGGATCTGGTCCATTTTCCAGGATCCGGCAAACTCCGGCGAGGACGAACTCCGGCGAGCTCTTAGCGGCGCGGGGAGGAGCGGGTGGTGGCTGGCGACGACGGTGGAGGACGGATCCGGCCATGGGGGAGCGCCGGCGAGGGGTGACGGCCTCTAGGGGGTGCAGACAGCGACCAGATACGGGGCGACGGAACTCCAGCGAGCTCCATGGCGGCGGGGACCTACGGGGAGGGAGAGAGAGTGAGGCAAGGCGAGGAGAGAGAGGGAGAGAGATGGCGCGGCGGCGGGACTCATCTCGGCGGCGGGGAAGAGGAGGCGCGGGATGCCGGAGGGGCGCGGCGGCGAGGTCCGCCAACCCGGGCGGCGGAGAGGGGCTCGGGGAGCCGGGCGG